>NC_142367.1:17560937-17775937 GCF_059441175.1 Urocampus carinirostris
CTGCAAAATGATATCATGATTTATTTAATTTAAACAGGAAACACACATATATTTGCGTAATGATGTCGCACCCACAAGTAATCGGAATACTTGTTTGTCTCTAGGCATGTAAACGATTCATTCGTATTGCTCCATAAATCCAATATTCCATATTTAATCAGATCATTGCCTGCATGTAAATGTAGTCAATGACTAAAAAATATATTTTACCAGATATGTCCATGTCCTATTCAGTATATTCGATGCCGGAGGGTTATAAATTCAGAATAACGTCAGTTGTTTCATCATATATTCATAATTCAAAGCAACACTGAGTATTATTTACATATATGGTAGCCAGGCAGAAACCCCTTCCTTTTAAAAAACAAAATACAGTTCTCTTAATTGTGACTTTGTAGCCGATGCGGCTTTATCACCCGACACGAGCCAAGCCCCACAAACAGATGGTTCTTGCGTCAACATATATAAAACAAAAGAAACGGGCATTTCCCTTAAGAGAATGGTTTTACCAAGTAACAGTGCCAAACTCCTCCATCTGTTCTATTTTCAGGGGCGGAGAACATTGAGCACTTGAAGCAGTACTCGAATCAAATCGCAATCCATAAAAGCATTGTAGGTACAATAAGAAACATTTCCAACAGCAGAAAAAAATATTTTTGGGGGAATCCGGAAAGCAGGGAATTACAATAATTTAAAGGAAAGAAAGCATACATCAGCAACCCCATAAGAGAGAAAGAGGCGGAGTTGCACCTATCTCCAGATCAACTCAACGTCCTTGAAAGCTCACATTGCCAAGGTTCGAACTACGGTCTGGAGAGATGTTCCGATACGAGCCAGACAGGAGAAACCGCCGATAAACGTCAACAAATGTGCAAGGTGTGATAAATGCAAAACAGTGAAACACAAGCATCGCCGTCGCTGTCCAATAGAATCAATCAAAGAGGGCAAAGATAAAACCCCACAAAATCTTTCCAGCTAGCCGCCCGCTACTTAGATAAAATATCTTCATATCTGAACCTCGTTTAGAAGAACCAAGATTATTATTTCCCTCGGCACCGATCGGGATGACAAAAAAGACGGAACTTGCTTGAGAGAAAGGCAGAATTTCCCCTGAGGTTTGTGAGTAGTTATGCAAATGGTATAGAAGTCACGCCGGCCGGCCAAGGATGGCACCGAATCGAATCGAAAATCACGATGAATCGAGCTGCTTTTGAAGAGGGCAGACCTCCTCGTTAGGAAGACAGTCAAAATTGAGGAGATTCTGCGGCGCGAAGTATATACAAACAGAGTGATACCTCCTTACTTGAACAAGTCTGTATTCGAATAAATATGTAAATGACCTCAAAAATGTGAGTAATTTCTGCTGCGGTATTTGAATGAAAAATCAGAACACAGGCGAACGTGTGGTTAACGGCCATCTTGGCTACGCTAGCTTGGTTGGATAGCATCATTCCAAGATAGACGTACAAATAAATGAACACATAAATACATCAATTAAGACCCTCTGCAATTTGCTTACCAGGAGAAGGTGGGAGAGGAGGATGCTATAGTCTACATGCTACACCGATCCTTCTCTCACCTGGATAGGGCTAAAGGGGCCTGTGAGGATTACATTTTTGGACTTCTCCAGTGCCTTCAATACCATACAGCCTCTGTGAAAACCGAGTCCTGCCACGTGCAGAAGTTTGCTGATGACACTGCTATCGTGGGATGTATCAGAAGTGGGCAGGAGGAGGAGCACAGGAAATTGATTCAGGACTTTGTCCAATGGAGCGATGCAAACCACCTGCACCTGAACATGACCAAGACCAGGGATATGGTGGTGGACTTCAGGAGAACTAGAACTCACCCGGTTCCTGTAATCATCGAAGGAGAATGTGTAGAATTTGTCCAGACCTACAAATACCTGGGTGTGCAGCTGGACAATAAACTGGACTGGACTGCCAACACAGAAGCTCTATGTAGGAAAGGTCAAAGCAGACTTTACTTCCTCAGAAGGCTGGCGTCCTTCAACATCTGCAAAAAGCTCCTGAAAATATTCTACGATACTGTTGTGGCAAGCACCCTCTTCTATACGGCAGCGTGTTGGGGAGGCAGCGTCAAGAAGAAGGATGCCTCTCGTCTCAATAAACTGGTGAGGAAAGCGAGCTCTGTTGTGGGCACAGAGCTGGACAGCCTGACAACAGTAGCTGAGAGACGGGCACTGGAGAAGCTGCGGTCAATCATGGACAATTCATCGCATCCACTACACAGCATTATCTCCAGACAGAAGAGCAGCTTCAGCGACAGACTGCTGTCACAGTCTTGTACCACGAACAGACTGAGGAGATCTTTTCTTCCTCATGCCATGAGGCTCTTTAACTCCACCCGGCAGAGTAAAGGCCCACATTAAACCACACCCCCCGCATTGCATATTACCGTATTTTTATTGCAGTGTGTATTCTGTGTAGCACTATCTAGCTACTCTATATAACACGCTACATTGGGTATTAACACATCACAATGGGTATTTGTGTATTGTATTCTTTTTGCTTTATTATTGTTTTGTTCTCCAGCGCAGGGATGCTGCTGGAAGTGTGAATTTCTCTGCGGGGATAAATAAAGTATCTATCTATCTATCTATCTAAGTAAATGACATAAATGCAATGAGTTCACTTATTCGTGTATTTTGTCATGTATCTGGTATTTTTTCATTTATTTTGTCGTGTACACTATTCTGTCATAACAAATGCTTTTCAAATGAGGGGGCAGGTCAAAATGGTTTTTCACCCATTGGTTGATCTACTATTATCTGAGGTAGGAATGACGTTGATTGGTGCACCCGTCGGTCAACCAATAAGTGAAAAGCCCGCCCCTTCATTTGTGACGAAATATACGGCAAAATACTAGATAAAATACACGCCAAAACACACTACAAAACACATGGCCTGGAGAGACGCACGACAGGAAATGGTGCCCCTACAACCCAAGTGGTTAACAGATAACTTAAACCACAGGTGTCAAACAGGCGGCCCGCGGGCCAGATCAGGCCCTCAAGGGGATTGAATCCGGCCCGCGAGACAACACTCAGAGAAGCGCAAGAGAAAAACAAGCTGGAAGTTGAAATATGTCAACTTGATGTTGCCAAAGCCAGGTGCCTATCACAAAGACACTGTACTTGTATTTCTCACACACACACACACTCTCACACTCTCACACTCTCACACACTCACACACTCACTCACTCTGTGTCTTTGTCTCTCGCTCTGCGTCTGTATCTCTCTGTCTCTGTCCCTGTCTCTCTTTTTCCATTCCTTTATTGCTCTTTGTCTCTTTCTCTCTCTGTGTCTTTTAAACTTATTTTGCTTCCTTATTTCCTTTTCTCTCTTTTCTCTTTCTCTCGTCCTACCCTTCGTGCTCTCTTTTTTCTTTTCTCTCCTTCTGTCTTTTTTATTTCTCTCACGACTTTTTATCTTGTTATCTCTTGTTTCTCGCGCTCTCTCCCTCTCTCCTTTTTTTTCTTTCATTGTCCCGCCCTCTCTCCTTTTCCCTCCCTCTTTCTCTTATTTCTTTATCTCTCGTTTTCTTTCTCTTTAATCTACAAAACCGGCCCCCGACAGAATGTTTGTTCTATCGTGTGGCCCCCGAGTTCAAATGAGTTTGACACCCCTGACTTAAACCAAACCATACTGTAATTGTAGGTATATATTGATCGGTCCGCCACAGTTGCAAGCTCAAAATCTATTGCTGTCCTCTCTCCTTATTTTGAGTGTCTACTAAATTAGTATACACTTATCACCGCAAATAGTCAAACGCATCAACAAATAGACTGGTGCTACCACCAGAGAATCGGCGGTTAATTAAAATAATCGCATGCGTGACTAGCACGGTATCATGCAAACATGTTTACGTTTGAACGGTTGCACGCTAGCTAGCTAGCGAGATCCTCGCATGAAACCTTGTCTGTTTTCATTTGATGCGCCCGTGTTTATTTACGCCGCACGGTGCCGGCGGCGGGTTGTTAGCCGGGATTGTTGATTGCCTTGGGAGAACGGCTCGCACCATCGCATTTTCTTGCGAGCTCATCAAGCGCTGAGTGGCTTTGCATTAAATTCTTCTAAATGATGCCGACTTTCATGGCCTGGCACGGGAAGATCCCTGATGTTAAACGGATCCCGGGCTCAGCACAAGTTCCGACCTAAAGTCTATAAAATGGATTGTGATGCTCAGCGGAAAAATTCTACTCCACCAATCATTTTACATACAGTGGTCTTAACATGATATGGTAATCAGGGTTGGGTGGGGTTACTTTAACTTGATTACTTTTAATTACTTTTGGATTACTCCAAGACCAAATATGCTAATAAAAGACAAAAGAAACTAAATATGAATAAAATGACTAAATTTTGTGCAGGCTTGGGGAGTAACGGAATACATGGAAAGGCAAAAATGATGTTGAAATGAAATGAAATGAAATAAAAATGAAATGATCTGCATTTATATTGCGCTTTTCAAGTCAAGACTTCCCAAAGCGCTTTACAGTGTGCTTCACATTTCCCAATAGCGGCCGTGCAGCCATATAAGGCGCTAACCTGCATATTGGGGGTATTAGGGGTTCAGTGTCTTACCCAAGGACACTTCGACATGTAACACGGAGGAGCCGGGATTCGAACTGAGATCTCTTGATCCCAAGACGAGCACTCTACCTCCTGAGCCACTGCCGCCCCATGTTGGCAAGCTGTTTGGATTTATTTTCATTGTGTTTGTCGCATTTTATGTCCGTTTTGCCGGAGATCAAAGAGATCAAAGCCAGGAGAGAAAGTTTACCATGTGTTGCGAGTCAGCATTTTATTCGTATTTAGTTTCTTTTGTCTTTTATTTGCATATTTGGTGTTGGAGTACTCCAAAAGTAATTGAAAGTAATCAAGTTAAAGTATCCCTACCCAACCCTGCCACTTTGTGGATTTTCATTGTGTATTTTGTTCTACATTTGATTGGCTATAAAGAGGAAGATGCTTTCTATTGCCAACAAACCTGCACTCCTCACCCTGCTAAACTTTCTCTGGAGCCATAAGCGGGTCTGTGGCGCTCCCTAGTGGCTCCCTGGTGCTATCTCAAAAATGTTTGCTAATGGAAAAATCTATGGTTTTATGTAAGATAAAAAAAAAAGAGTTTTCTTTTTCAAAACGGACTAAAATCCAACTGGAAAAATAATCAATGCACGATGTTGTGGGTGAGAACACAGCTAAATTGATTTGCATCCAGTCAAACTGGATTCTCACATGTTCTATACTTTAAAGCAGCGGTGGGCAAACTTTTCAGGGAGTGGGCCGCATTGGGTTAAAAACATTTGGATTGTAGTTTGGATACAGTCTCAATTTCGATACTTTTGCAATGAATGAGGGGGAAAAAAGGACAGTAATACCTTGCTATATCACTGTTTACTTTTAAAATATTCGATACTTTCATCGTGCATGGTGTTCTGCATTCTGATTGGCTAAACAGAGATAGATGCTTTCTATAACCAACAAAGTTGGACTGCTAGACATACTAAACTTGCGCTGGAGCCACCTGTGGTTATTTGGTACCCTCCCTCACGCTTTTGCAAAAATGTATGATAATGGAAAAGTAAATGTGTAGGAGAGAACTCAAAGGTAAATGTAATTTTCCATAAAGTCCACATGAGGGTAGAAAAGCATCACGAAAAGTCAAATGGATCGCTTCCCTAGTCCATGGAGTTGTGCAATAAAACAAAAAATATATAATTTGACAGTAAAGACATTTGTAAAGTAAAATATTTTTATTTGTTGAACAAACACTTGAGCCTCTAAATTGAGTCTGTTCTTGAGAAATAGATAATAATTTGATTAATACATAAATAAAGGTTTCTACTTGACAGGTTTTGACTATCGGGGATGTTTTTTTAACACAACTTCTGCAAAAACGAGGGATTACTGAAATAGTATTTTAAATTTTTTCTTTCTTTTTTAGTTCAACCTTGTTTTTGTTGTGAAAAATGGCAAACATTATTAGTATTAAATGTTATATAAAATCTATTTTATGTTTTTATGTGTGTGTTTATTAAAAACAAATGTTTTCTAGTTGTATTAAAATTCTCATTTATTTTTTCAGTAAATTTAAAATATTTTCACTATATATTTTTAATATATTTTTCAATATAAATTACCAATTTATGTAGTAAAAAGAAGCATGAATAATTCTGTAATTAAAAAAGGAATAATACTAATCTTTTATATTTTTTTTAATCATATTTACTTTTTTTGTCATAGAAAAAAAGGGCCCCTTTTCTTCCAGTGCAATAACATTGCAGTTTAAATTGTACACGTACAAAAAACAGCTTGAGAAACCGACGCGAAAATGTTTCAATCTCCAGTCCCTCCAAAACACACCATGTCAACAAAACACCCTGGACCCACAAAGGCACCAACATTTAGAGAAAAAATGCTTTCCATCACCCAGAAAGTTGGACTTCTCAATGTGCTAAAGAAGGGTAAAAAACATTTTTACGTCATTTTTTTTGTTTTCCCAATAACATCCACTTGATGGCGACAAAACATCATCTAAAGTGGATAGTTTTAAAATGTTCACAATTAATATTTTATTTTTAATACGACCTGCCAAACAAAACTGGCAATAATCTAAAGATAATATCTTGTCACTCTTATAGATATAAAATACAAATATATATACAAATAGAAATGTACAAAATATACATACAAATAAACGAAAAAAGCATAAACCGCACGAAGTCCCTTTAAATAAAAAAAAAACACCTAAAAGTAGGTTAAAAGCAGATAAGCATGGTGAAAAATAAAACGTAAGGGCTCTTCGAACTCAGCTGGGCATTGTTAGCACAAACTCAAATAGTTAAAACAATTCTACTCTGTCAGGACCAGAACGGAAACAGGACCCACTTGCGTGACATTTACCACAAGTTTTATTGAAAGAGAGAGGGGCTGCGCCCACGATCCGGTGTTCGCTGGGCACGGGAAGCAAGTCGCTCTCGTACTCTGATTGTTATCCAAACTCGGAAGTGGATCTTCCGTAGCGAGGGGCGGAAAACTGGTCAGTAGCCGGGACTGGGGGAGCAAGACGTGGTCGGGGTCGGAAACCAGTTGTTGTCAGAGCTATATATTATATAAACTCTCTGTTGGCAGAATTACTCAGATGAAATCACTCATTAAGTTTTAAAATCTCCCTTGCGAAGGAGCCAGCACTGTCGGGAAGCCATCTCGCCAAAATCTCTCCGACAGTACTGACTCCGGTCAGGAGGTGTGGTTTATTTGACACATAAACAGGAAAAGGAACACACACGAGCACGACTTCACAATAAAAGGATATAAGATACAGAAAAGTACAAAAGATGAAATTAGACTGATGTTTGAAACGTGACTATATGTGTGTGTGTGAGAGAAATTGCTTTTACATTTAAGAATATAAAAACAGATCAATTTCATTGTATTGAATTCTGAGAAATGCACATATCTCAAAACAGACAACTTTACAGTTGTATGCTGGGACGGGAGAGCAGACGTAGTCGGGATCAAAAACGGTTTGTAAGTCAGGAGCAAAACAGGTCGTAGCGGGAGACAAACAGGAGCAAAAAACGGGACAGCGTGAGTCAGGGTCAAAAAAGGCTTGCCTAGTATACACGGAGATTCGCAGACGGACTGACAGCAGGGGATTGACAGGACAGGGTTCGAATAGTGACAGGGAGCCAATCAGAACCCGCGGCGGTTGGCGTCAAATAAGCAGGCACAGGTGAATCTCATCGGTAATCGTGACACGACTCGACTCAAACTTCGAATTAAAGCCGACTTTAAGGTTTTTTGTGTACACGCTCATCTTGTGATTTCAAGAATCGATTTTCTTTTATTTTCTTAAAATGTTGCCTGCGACCCCGAGTCCGATTCGCAACACGATACCATAACGATCGCTCATGTTGCCATCAGAGTGTATTTTACTGCCATTTTGTTGCACCTTTATGTGCAATCTACCTGTGTTGCTCTGACAACTGTCCACTTGAATGATGGCCCATCTCTCCTAATGTACTGTTAGAAGGGCGCGGGGGCAACAAAGCTGTATGTTTCCCACCTCCTCGGCTAAAAGATGTAACAATAAAGCCTGGAGTCCGAATGACGTCAAACATGAAATTGCCATTCTTTGAGCCCAGTCATTAAATAACACGCTTGTCAACGCCTCACACCGAAAATCCATTTTATTAAGATTCAATTGAATTTGGAAAAACGGATCACGACCCCGTTGCTCGTAAAAAGACGTCTCGGGAAGTGCCGACGTCTGGTTGTAGCCTCGGGTTGGAAATGCAGAAGTGAGTGACTCCCTCCCCTCGGTTTTCCTCCGTGTCCCTACTGACTCCCGTCTCCTTCTGGCGCACTCGCTTGGTTTTTATGCCCTGACTGCTGGAGGCAGAATTTTTTCTCTCTCTTTATGCCTTAATGACTGATTCATCTGGAACTCCGGTTTCAGTTCAGTAGCACGGAAAAGTGCTTACATCAATCAACAGTATTCAACAAGGTCTTTTCCGCCAAAATCTGATGTAAATTCCCGGCACATACTGTACGATATAGAATTTTTCCATTTCGAGTTTGTTCCTCTTTTAATTTGTCATCGGATTAGAAAAATCAGAAAAGAGAATCGTCACTGAACCATCTTGTCACCTATTTCGTGGAAAAAGTACAAGAATATCCATCCATCCATCCATTATTATGCACCGCTTATCCTCAATAGGGTCGCGGGGGTGCTGGAGCCTATCCCAGCTATCTTCGGGCAGTGGGCAGGGGACACCTTGAACTGGTTGCCAGCCAATCACAGGGCATACAGGGACAGACAACTCACTCGCTCATCCACGATTAGGGACAATTTGGACCGGCCAATTCACCAGGGACAGACAATTTGCTCGCTCATTCACACCTAGGGACAATTCGGACCGGCCAATTAACATGACACGCATGTTTTTGGAATATGGGAGGATACCGGAGTGCCCGGAGGAAACCCACACATGCACGGGGAGAACATGCAAACTCCACACAGGAGGTTCGATCTCATGACCTCAGAACTGTGCCGCACACGCGCTAACCACCGCCCCACCGTGCTGCCCGAGTACAAGAATAATTTATAATAAAAAAAAAAAATCAAAGACTTAACAATGGACATCTTATTAGCTGTTAGCCGCTAGCTTGAAAACTAAATGAAAGAACCCATGTTTTGGTAATTCACACTTCCTCGATGGAGAGTAAACGGTAAAACCAAGTTCTTCGAGTTTAACTGTTACTGAAGATTCTATGCCGAATTTCAAGGATAATGCAATGTGTACCAGCAGTTAGCTGCCCGGAGTAATGGATACAATCTAGAAGTAACTGTTTTGGTTGCTAACACTTTCTCGACTGCCCATTAAAAATCAGATGTAAATTCCCAGCATAAGCTGTACTATAAAATCATTTTTTTTTAACATTTAAGTTTATATGCTCTTTGGAATTTGCCGATTTGTGTTCAGATCCGAAAAATCACAAAAGAGAACGATCACAGAACCATCTTGTTACAGACGTAATGAATAACAAACAGAATAATATATAAAACAATAGAAGGACAGAACTATTAGTTGCTAGTATGGAGAAATGGATGAAATCCAAACAAAGGAAGCCATGTTTTGGTAACTAGCACTTACTTGATGGACTGTAAATAGTAAAAACCCCGCTCTTCAATTTGAACTCTTCCTGAAGACTATATGACAAATTTCAAGGACAGGGCAATTTTTACCACGATAGCAGTTAGCTGCTAGCTCGCAGTAATGGATACAATCTAATTGAAAGTAAATAGGTTTTAGTGACTAGAACTTCCTTGATTGACCATTAATGGTCAAACCAGGTTTTAATGATTGCATTTAGGATTATATAAAACCAAGGATATGACATTAGCTGTTAGCAGTAAGTTTGAAAGACTGGATTACATCTAAACAAAAGAAAACGTGTTTTGGTGAATAGCACTTCCTTGACTGACGTTGAATGGTAAGACCACGTTTTTTCTAAATGAACCATCACTGACGATTATACAACATATTTTTTTGAAGATAACAGCACTTTAGCCTTAAGCTGCTAGCTTGGATGCATGGATAAAATAAAAACGAAATAAACCGTGTTTTAGTGATTAGCACTTCCTTGACTGACCATGAACGGTAAGAACACTGTTTTTGGATTGAACTGTTACTGAAGATTATAAAAAAATTCATGGATACCACATTCGCTGTTAGGCGCCGTCTTTGAGAAATGGATAAAGTCTAAGATAAAAACGGTGTTTGGTGACTAAAACTTCCTCGATTGACCATGAATGGTAAAACAAGGGTTTTAAGATTGAACTGGAGATTATATAAAACCAAGGATACCACATTAGCTGTTAGCAGTTATCTTGGAAGACTAGATTACATCCAAACGAAAGAAAACGTGTTTTGGTGACTAGCTCTTCCTTTAACCGACCGTTAATGGGAAGACCGCAGTTTTCGGATTAAACTGTACTGAAGATTATATTAAACAATTCAGGGTAGGTACAATCGATACCACATTGCTGTTAGCAGTTAGCTTGAAAGAATGGATCACATCCAAACGAAAAAAACGTGTTTTGGTGACTAGCACTCGACTAGTGCAGAAAGAGAGACAATAACCAGACAAATTCTTTGCTAGCGCAAATAGCGTGTTGGTGAGTTAAATAATGTCCCTCACACTGTTACCCAGCGCTTGCTGATTGGTCTCTGAATTTAACAGCACCCAAAACCAGGAAGTGAGAAAACATTTCCCTATTTTTTCTCCAAAGAAATTGCCGAGTCTTGGAAAGCCGCCCCTGTCGAAAATCCACGGAGGGATTACGAAAGGCCTGCTTAATAAAGAACGCGGGTAATTAGTTTCAGCTTCAGCAATTGCCAATTGTTATTTATATAATTTCCAACAAGCATCATTAACAAATGCAAATTTCCCTATAATCCATATGTCGGCGGTGGAAGCCAATTTGTGAGCTCCTGCTGGCACTTTTTCGCTCCCGGTTTAATCAAAGAGGAGTCAAAGTTGTTGTCAGGTACCTTGGACGACGTCCGACCACCAAATAAACGTCACGTTCTCTGATGAATAACTCGTGTTTATGCCGACATCCCATCCTTTCCATCCGTCCCGTGTGTCTTTAAAGCGCATTCATCTTCTTACCGCTCTCATTTTCCTCGACTTTGAGTCGGCAAAGTTTATGACGCGTGGCTGAGAGACTTTTCCATTAGTTCACCTGCGTATAGATTTTTCCCACTCAGCAGCGACTGTTTGTGTTTGCGGACGACACGCACCGCGCTTCCCTTCCAAATTGCAGCTTGCCGACTGCGAGGTTATGATTTATGCGCTTTGCTTTATTTTTTTCCCTGTGGCAACAACGATTTGACGGAGGGACGAGAGTATCACTGTCAAACTTGTATCTATGGGGGGGAAATAAATGGTGAGTTGGGAAATTAGATTGCCTAACGATCCCTGGTGCATCCGATATATACGTGACCTGGAGCCGTCTTGGAGAGAGACTTGGGGCGGGGCTTAACTTCTCTAAGATATATGCGAAAATTGTACGGTTAAAGTCAAAATTGACTTCAAAATATTGGTTCAAAAAACAGACATACGTGAATTTGACAATAGACTAAGTAAAAAAAGTAAGTCATAGTCTGTCACAGACCAGAAACGGACACAGGACCCAATAGCGCTCGATTTCTCAGTTTTTATTAATAAAGAGGGAGAACAGGGCTTGCTTCCATGATCCGATGGCTGACGGACAAGGGGAGCGGGCGATGCGGAAGTGGCACTTCCGTGTCTAGCAAGAGGATCGGAGACAGGCGGGAATTACAAGTCGCTGGCCGGGACTGGAGAGCAAAGGCGGTGTCAAGTTCAGAAACGAGGTCGGCAACAGGAGGCAGGCAGGTAACGTGGCAAAACAGATCAGGTAACAGGCAGGCAGAACGGGGCAAAGTCAGGCCCGGAAACAGGTTGGAAACAAAGATCAGCAGGGCAGGAACAGAGTCGGACGTAAAGGCTTACTGAGCTGGTGGCAACAGTTCACATAACGATCTGACGGCTTCCTCTTGGAAGCCGGGGGTTTAAAAAGAGCGCATCAGCCAATCAGCTGTCCAGGCTGTTAGCGCCAATTAAGCAGTCGCAGGTGCTCTCAATCGGTAATCATGACATAATCTTGTAAAAACAGCTGTGTTTATTGTTTTAGGACCCTTTCATATTCATGCAAATTAGCCACCATTTTTATGTAGTGTATGATTGATGACTGGCAACAATACATTAGTTGCGCTCTTGAAATAATGAATTATGAAAGTTTCATGACTTTACCCTACGTATGAATCCAAATTAGTTATGATCATATGATTTATGACTGCGACTGCTATATTTTATTACTGGCATTCCTGAAATTCTTGAAAAATGTGATTGATTTATGACCCTTTGTGCACAATCCCGTAAGAGTTATCATAATATGATTTAATTCCAGAGCTATTACTTCATATGCATTCCTAACATTCCTTCATGGATTATTTATGACCCTATACCTCATATGTATGAAAAATAGTAATGAAAACCGATTTTGAGAGTAGTTATTACATTCTTGGCATTCCTGACATTGCTGAAATCTCGTTAGGAATCATGAGTGGTTTATGATTCTAATGCAAATTAGATATGAACATAGGATTTATGACCATGCGTCATTGTATTCTTTGCATTCTTGACACTCCGAGAATTACTTCTTATGTCACAACTCAAGAATGTCTCATTGACATTAATAAGATAGAAAAAATCTAACACAAACAGCTGATATTGACAAGTTTATGGCTGTTCTGACAGGCGGACCATTGTATTTTTTTTAGGGTACTGTAAAATAAAAAAAAACTAATAAAATAATAAATTAAACTGCAGTGTAAGTGGCAATTTCTGCAACTCACGCAGTTTGTATTTTATTTTTTTAGGAATAAAGTTTGAAAAGCAATTTTTTTCACACTTGCAAATGATTAGAACTAATTGTGGAGGTGGAAAGAGTAATGTGACAACTGCTTGGTGACATATTGGTGTACAGGCACCATAAAGTTTTGAATCGGATACATTTCAGGCTGACACAGCACATAATATTATTTAGTATTTTAAGATTAACCCATACTTTTATTAAAAAAACAACAAAAACCATCACTGAGTTTTCAACAAGCAGCAGAAATCATTTAAGCTACCCTGCACAATGCTGTCCACCAACATGTGAACTGCACTAATGCGGCTACAATCCATTACCCCCAAAAAAATGCTAAAACTTGCACCTCGTTCCCTCGCCACTTGAGGACTCACCCATCATATGACAAAATACACACACTTCACCCCCCCTGCTGGTCATTATTGTAACAAATGGGGCTCCTTGGCCCCAGCCGTAACCAAAACCAGCTTATTTCAGCAAGTCAAGAAATACAGCGTATAAAGGACGCCATTATTCTTGATCCTGCGGGTATTTTCAAAGCGTTCCGAGGAGACCTTAGCTACAGGAAAGCACCCGGGAATGATTTAAATTGGGCAAAAAAAGTAACTCCTTTCAGTAAAGATTTAGTTGTTGTGCGCTATCGGGGTTTTGTCATTTTGTACCTCACACGGGGCACCATTAAATCTTCCCAGATGCACGGCTACTGTCTCCACATTTTTTTCTTTACCCAAAAAACAATTTTGTCAAAAGGGAAAATGACCTCTGCCTGAATAGAACATGATATGATATTCCTTTTCCAGTAAGCCAATATCAACACTGCGCTCAGATCTGAGATCAAGTCATTAGTATGTAAGAAGGGGGCGCTGCACCCTCATCTCTGCGCACTTTGTAAGCCTCAAGGCATCGCCTTTGTCAAGGGGGATCAATGGAATGAAAAAAAAAAACTTCGTCAGAAACGGGAGGTTCCTCTCAATCATTCCACATCCTGCTGAGATATCTTCGAGGATTTGAATGCTTATTTCACAATGCCTTCAAATCTGTTTGAAACTAAACGCGATTGAATACACATACGTACTTTTATGTGGTCTGGTTTAGCTGGTCTGTGAGTCAATCTCATACCTGTCGGATTGTACATTTTTATTGTATTTTATATCATATTTTTAGGGCGTTTTTAAATAGGATTGTATTCAGAAATGCATTTTCAAAATGAAAATATCTTTAATTTAATCAATCGTCGTTTTCTTAGTTAAACATTTATAATTACTGTTATCCCTCAATACTTTGTGCTTTTCACTTCGTGGCCTCAGTGAGTAGTATTCCGTGATTCATTATCACAGATAGCATAAAGCTGCAAGCAAGGGCAGGCAGAGCGGATTTTGTCCGGCCACGCATCTTTTTTTTTGCTGGGTTGTCTACCAAAAAGTGAACTGTACTTGTGGGGCTGTGATTCTTTAGCCTTCTAACTTCAGACAGACACGTATTTACGTATTTATTATTATTCAGCCAGTATCAACCATCAACATGATATCTACCGGAAATCATTTTGTCACGCGAAGCTATCGACGTGACTCGTCGCCTTCGATCGGCGCCGGGTTTTTGGACCCAACTGCTGTGTTGGGAGTCATTAGGTGACCAAACCATCCAATTCCAACCCTTAATGCCGAGCGCCAAGCAGGGAGGCAATGGGTACCAATGTTGTAAGTCTTAGGTATGACTCGGTTGAGGCTTGAACCAGCGACCTCCCAGTCTCGGAGCGGGTGCCCTACCATCTAGGCTACCGAGCTTGATTGCATATTGCCACGGGCAAGGGCAGGCAATGCATATTTTTGTCTAACTCGGCGGCTTTCTTTGCTATGCTGTCCACCAAAAAGTCAACTGTACTTATGTGGCTGCGATCCATTATCCGGATCGTATATTGCTGATTGCAAAGACAGGCAGAGCATTTATTTGTGTAGCAGCTTTATTTTTTGCTCTCCACAAAAATGTGAACTGTCGTTGTGGGGCTGCGACCGAGGGCAGGCAGAGCACATTCTTGTCCAACCCAGTGGCTGTTTTTCTACCGTGCTGTCCACCGAAATGTGAACTGCACTTATGCGGCCAAAATCCATTACCCTGAATCGCATATTGCTGCGAGCGGTGGCAGGCAGAGCATTTATTCGTCTGGCCTAGCAGCTATTGTTTACGGTGCTCTCCACCAAAATGTGAACTGCATGCGGCTCCAATCCATTATCCCCGATCACATACTGCTGCAAACGGGGGCGGTGCTGTCCATTAAAGAGTGAACTGCACTAGTGCAGCATCAGTCCACCATCTCCAATCCCATAATGCTGCATGAAGGGACCGGCAGAATGAGAAATACTGTTCTGGCCCTCCTAAAATCAAATGCATGGTTGTTATCCCATTATCCCTGGTCAAATACTACGGAGAAGAGAGGCAAGAAATATTGGAAACGCCTGCTCTAGTCTCATCTCATCTCATCAGCTGCACCGCTTATCCTCAGTAGGGTGGCGGGGGTGCTGGAGCCCATCCCAGCAATCATCGGGCAGTGGGCAGGGGGACACCCTGAACTGGTTGCCAGCCAATCGCAGGGCACACTGGGACAGACAACTCACTCGCTCATTCACACCTAGGGACAATTTGGATCAGCCAATCCACCTGAAATGCATGTCTTTGGAATGTGGGAGGAAACCGGAGTGCCCTGAGGAAACCCACGCAAGCACGGGGAGAACATACAAACTCCGCACAGTAAGGCCGGGAGCTGGATTTGAACGCACGCAGGAGGTTCCCACAACCTCAGAACTGTGCCGCACACGCGCTAACCACTGCGCCGCCGTGCTGCCCCCGCCTGCTCTAGTGTTTATGTCAATATAATATTTTCTGAAAAACCACATTTTCAACAGAGATTTTCATACTTGTGTATAAGTCGGAATCCAAACTAGGTCAATTCAAGTTCAAGTCCTAAAATTGTCGACTGGGGTCAGTTTTAGCAAAAACTGCTCGTTTCCTACTGCCTTCTGTTGTCGACGTAGTTCTTAGCCCAGGTTTAAATTTGATGGTATCAAGGGCTGGAAATCGGTCAGTCAAATCTCTCGAGGATCATTACGTCGCCCATCACGGTAATAGACTAGACTGCCATGTTATCTGATCACGATATCCCGAGCTTGGACTCAGTCCCGGAGCAAAGTGATTGAAAGAATCAGGTACTGTGAGGGGGTGGCGTAATTGAGTTGGACCTGTAAGGCGACAGAAGCACCTGGCACGGCAGTCTCGGGAGATGGGATTCTTTATTGAGCGAAATAATGACGGCGGGAAGAACACGGCCGTGATTTACGATGATGGAAGGCGCTATTTGCGGAATGACAGTAACCGCCACGCGTCTTTCAATCCTAACCCGGGCGGCGTCAAACGGAGCACACTCCAACGACACGCCCGTGTAATATTTCATATCGCTCCCGAGCAAACTACCCCTTGTGAATATATTGCCGCGGCCTATAATAACCGGCGCTTTCAACACTGGTAGTAATAACAGCAAGCCTATGGACTGAGACAAGTAGACGTTTTATAATGAGGGATAGAGTCAGTCAGCTGTACGAGCGAGCGCCGGTACTGTTCGGATCCTTAAATTACGCGAGCAAACCATGCGTGCAGCACATTCTTCCCGCCCGTCGACGTTTTCGGAGTTGTACTTTACTCTTGGTCTAATATCGATCCGCCCGACTGAATCGGTGGGAAAGCAAAAACGACTTGCTCGGAACTGTATCAATGATCCATTCGCGAGCGTTCCATTATGATCGAGCCTACGGCGTCGAAACCTCGGTGAGTTTATGTGGGGTGTGAAAACTCACTTTGAAATATCACCCCACTCGTGCGATTTAAGGCTGCGACCGCGTGGAAAAAACGAGAAAGAAATGAAGACTTTCTGTTGCAAAGGCATTGTATGAGTTAAAATTGCTAGCTTCACCTTGAATGTCCGAGCGTAAGGTTCAGATTATGATATTGACGCAAAAGTGATGTTTGAATATTGTTCCATTACTTCCCTCCATGAAACTTTTATATCAATTCTTTGTCATGGTCCTGCAGTTAGGTTTGATATCCACTTGCTTTCCCTCTCACTCCCTCAGTGTTCTCGTTTGCCTGCGTCCCTGCGTCCTAGACGCATGATTTTTGCTGGGGACGCATTGTGTCAAATCAACATGCATCCCGGGACACAACTTTTTTTGACACCAAATTGTCATTATTACCCGATTACTTTTTTTTTTTAACAAAGATTTACCGCACTCCAAACTTTTCGTCAGGCAGATCCGCCATTGTTGTTTTGGTCTCGCGCGGATCTCTGCAAACGAGATCTCGTTGCTTCGAGATGACGTCATTGTTTTGGTGGTTGTCGAGTGAAAGAGAAGTATGCCTCCCTAAAAACAGTTGGTATTAGGTGCAAATCAACAAAAAATTGGTAATTTCTTCAGTGTCGATAATAAGTCGAAACATATTACAGAAAGTGGTAACAACGACAATAATTTCGGCACGAAAAAACGGCAGAGGAATTCTTCAGAAGACCGCGAAGGCAAGAAAAACACGTGTTTTCAAGCGAATGATTCGACGAAAGATAAACAAAAGAATACTCCTAGCAAGAAAAGGACTTTTCTGCCAAAATGGACTCAATTATATTTCTGGTTACGGTATGAGGAGGATGATAATGGAGGCTACATGTTCTGTGATGCGTGCACCCAGCGTGACAAAAAAACTGAATTGCAAAAATCATTTCGCAATGCGAACTTTTAGAAAAGCACATTGGATCGGCTTAACGAAAATCAGAACCACAAATTAGCTATGGAAATTCCGTTGCTGCAATTGGACCTTGAGAAGGCATTACAACTGTGGCGGGACAGCAAACCACAAAGAATATATGAACTGAAAAATCTGAAGTGATTAAAACTGCATGAATATATAGACTAATATTTCAGCAATATTATTTTGTATAATCTACAATATTTTTGTGAACTGAAAAATCTGAAGTGATAACTGCTTTGTATTACCAATTAAGTGTGATTATTAAAACTGAATGAATATATAGATTTGTATATTTATTTATATATTTGTCGCCGATTTACAATTTCAACCTCGAAAACACTAAATTTTGAGGACCCATCGATCTCTCTTGGGACCCATAGATTTTTGAACATGCGAGTCCCCATCACTCTTCAGAGGTAAAATGAACACTGCTCCCTTCATAGGTCTAGTTTCCAACCGACACCTGGTGTCACTTGTAATGGTTACTCTCCAATCTTACCTCTCTGTCTTCACTATTCAAACCATCTGTTTTCTTGGCTCGGTGCTAGTTCATTGCCTCTTTTATCACGTTCCAAGCCTTGTTTTCCAGTGTACTGAATCCTTGCCTACTTTCCTGTCCAAAAGTACTACCAGCCAAACATTTGGAATGTCACCTTTGCCAAAGTGAGTTCACTGGATCTCTGACCCCTTGCCTGCCTCTTGGACCACGACTGCTGCCTCAGGTGATCCGTATATCATTTATATACAGTGGAACCTCGATTTTCGAACGCCTCTCAGTTCGAACAAATCGGAGCCCGACCAAAAATTTCGAGAAATTCTTGTTTCGCTGTTCGGTCAAAAAATCGGAGTTCGAACGCCGGTAATGCGTGAGTGTGTGCGCTAGGGTGCGATGCTGAGCGGCGTACGGGTGTAGATGGCTCTTTTCGTGACCAACTGTTATTGCGTGCGGACGTGCTTCGTTTTGCTTTCGCTTTTAATATAGGTGTACTAAGTGTTCTAGCCCCTAATTATGCCTCAGAAGAAAGTCAAAGCAGCAAAGTTGCTACAGGTGAAAAAAGAAAAGTAGTGCGTACAACTATTGCATTTAAGAAAGAAATAATAGCAAAATATGAAGGAGGTGTGCGAGTGTCTGATCTTGCCTACGCCTTCTCCTGACCACCACAAAGGTAAGAAATCCTATTCATAATTCTTTTCTTTATCCTTTTTTTAAATTTTTACACGTTCATGTTAGCGTAATAGATTACGATAACGCGAACGTACGATTAGCCTGGGTTAGCTTTAAGTTTACGTTAAACATTCAAGGTAAACATTCAGGGTGTTGGAACGGAGCCCAACATCGAGGGTGTTGGAACGGAGCCCCCTTTCCAATGAACCGCTCACCACTTGTGGAGACCCGGGTGCTAAATGACTTGTAAACGAACTGATTTTTTAATTTTTACACGTTCATGTTAATGTAATCTTTTCGAAACGAATGTACGATTAGCCTGGGTTAGCTTTATGTTTACGTTAAACATTCAAGGTAAACATTCAGGGTGTTGGAACGGATTAAAACGATTTACATTATTTTTAATGGGAAAAATGATTTCAGTGATCAAACAAATCGGTTTTCGAACAGGGTTCTGGAACGGATTATGGTCGAGAACCGAGGTTCCACTGTATATACAAATCTATTTATTCAGCTTTAAGTTTGAAGCATAAAATGTGCAATACCACAAACGTTTCTTTAGGCACCACTACTTTCGCTAGGCACCGTAGGTGTCGATCAGTTAACAACACAAAGAAACAATCCAAGCGTGTAAAGACGTTGACTCAAATGTTTCTGAAACCTGAATTTTGACCATAATGTGAACACACCACGCATGAAAATGTAGTCAGTGACTCATCATGACACTAGTTACTGCGCAATAAGCTCAGGCAAAGACAGAGCAGGGATAAAGTAATTATCCACAGCTTTTCCTCTTGGCTTACCTATTTAGAGTATGATAAGTTTTTTTAATCAACTCTGGTGGCTTTGCAGAATTTACAGATTAATGGAATCATGAAAAAAAATGTAATAGAAATCCGCTTCCAGCAGAGCAAGGCCAAACTAAACTGCCAAAAATCGAGTTTAAAGAATAAGTGAAAACTCATTTGTTGGTCTTTTTGTCGCATGTAAAGTCAATGCCCTTCGACGAAAGCGTCTCATGAATTTAAAGTGGCTTCATGACGCAGAAAAAAACGTTATCGCCTTGGTTCACGCATTCATCTTTACCTCCATTTGTTAGGATTGAAAACCTTCCAGACACCTGCTCCTGCCTTGTGTATCTAAAAAGTCTTGGACTGGAATTAGCAAAAAAAAACGTCCTCGTTAAATACTTTTAAATACTATACTTTAAACTAGAAACAATAATAACAAATTGTGTTTTAGTTTGTACCCAAAAGTGGTTTTCAACAATGTCATATCAGACTTGCTAAAACCAGTTCAGAAAAAGGGTTTTGTGGAGTGGCAATTTCCACAACTTCTGTCATTTTGTTTTGGACTCATGGACCATCCTTCCAGTATAAAAGTGATTGTCAGCCATTTTAATCTTGGTACTTGTGAATTCCTAGAGCCATTGTTGTGTTGCTCAATTTTGCCCAGAATATTCTGTGATAGAAACTTCAGGGGAGCTGCTCATCTGTCAGCTTTTATTTTGAATGACCCATCGTCTGACAGACTGCATATTGAAGGATTTTATACATTTGACTATAAGGGATTTTGTACGTTCAAATACAAATTACATTTAATGCAAAAGATATTCACTGGCTGGGCTTTGGGGCAGGTCATTGCAACCTAGCGGAGGATGATGTTTACAGAAAACAGCAGGAACTGGGACGAAGGGCTAATATAATAATCAGCGCTTCCCGACGCAAGGGTGGCCTTTGTGACGCAGGAACGCTCAGGGTCCAGACATCGAGGTGAGGAGGTGGAGCCCACGTGGGGATTTTCTGGCATGCCCATGGGAGGAGCCGTCAGCTTGTGAAAAAAACGTGGGCCGGGAAAAGAACTTCAGAAGATCGAGAGGGAGAATCGAGAGAGAGAAGGTTTGACAGAGACTCGAGCAACCCTAATTCGGCTAATTCGATGGAGTTCACGTAGTTAAATCATTTAAGAAATTAAATCTGCCCCCGTGTGGAAATGCCGGTCTCTTGTCAGTCTTTTCACATCAAGAAACGAACGCGCATTGTCAGGAGAATGCAGGTTGTGTTTGGTTAATGGAGTCAGATAACTAATTCAAACAATTTGGTAAATGATACATTTTAATATTTAATTCATAACAATTTTTATGAACATGTGGAGAAAAGAGCCAACATTTATTTAGTTGTAACAACATTTTTTTGTCATTATTATTCAGATTCTCCATGATTGCTGTTGTTCCATTTTAAAGCCAGAAATGTCTTTGAACAATATTATAAGAGACATGTTAGAAGCAGTTTTAACTAAGGGTCATTTGTGCAGTGGAAAAATCCACCACCACTGTACTTTAAGTTTCAGTTTTATTTTTGGACCGGCTTTCCTGAATAAAAGTGATTGTCAGCCATATTAGTCTTAACACTTATGAAATCCCATAGCCTTTGTTTGGTAGCTTATTTGTGCCCATAATATTCTGCAATAAAAACTTCAAAGGAAACACATTTCTCTCAGGTTTTATTTTGACCAACCAATCATGTCCTTCTCTCTCTCTTTATATTTCAACTTTTTCATTTTTCTTTCTGTCTCTCATCAATCTTTCCTTCCCTCACCCTTATTTCTATGTTCTGATTCTCTCTCGTTCTTTCTCTTTCTTTCTTTCTTTCTTTCTTTCTGTCTCTCATCAATCTTTCCTTCCCTCACCCTTATTTCTATGTTCTGATTCTCTCTCTCTTTCTCTCTTTCTATGTGAAGCCCTTAATCACAAGGAGTCTCAAATGGCTGCACAGACTATTACAAACTGCAGACTATCATTACACCATCCCCTGATCTAAAACCTACATGGGGGCAAGGAAAAACTCAAAAGCCTCAGCATGAGGAAAATGAAGAAACCTTGAGAAGGGACCACACATGAGATTCCCCCTTCCAGGATGACCAAACAATACACAGACATTGTCAACATGAACTATAGTCATTCATAAGCTATGGAATATAAGTGTGTTTTAAGCTAAAATCTAAACACTTCCACTGAGGTTGCAGATCGAATTTCAGAGGGCATAGCATTCCATAATACCGGGGCCTGAATAGAGAACACTCTCCAACTTCCCCCCCCAAAAATCTTTTTAAACAGAAATAATGCAAGCTCAGCTGAGATGCGAGATCTCCAACCATTGTATTCTCTCAACTTATTGCAAGCAACTCCAATTATCTGCAAGTACTTTATTCGAGCGCTATCACTTTTTAATGAATGAGAATGACTAAACGCTTCCATAAAAGTCTCTTTTTATTACAGCTTGTTAGTAAATACCCTTAATCAGAGACTCTGTGATAGCACCTTCTGCAACTGCTAGCCCTTATCAAAAAATCTTTTTTTCTAACGTGCTGTCAGCGGTCACCATTAGCGGAACCAATTAGCGGGATTAAGTCTTCCTCTTAAATATGAGGCCTCCTCCTTGTCTTGTATATTGGAAAGCGTTGCGAGCAAGTGTCTCATTAACTCCATATGCAACCCAGGTTTCCTGCAGATTTTTTAAGTAACGCTGACTTTTGTCAAGTCAGGCTACGAACGGAAAGCAAAGCCTGACTTAGAGGAACATTTCGACCCATGGTCAGAACTTACAGGGGTGAAGAGAGACCTGGGTTTTTCTGGTCCACAAATTGTCCAAACTAATGTTACTAGCAGGGTTGGGTAGGGTTACTTTAACTTGATTACTTTCAATTACTTTTGGATTACTCCAATACCAAATATGCTATTAAAAGACAAAAGAATCTAAATATGAATGAAATTATGACTCACAACACGTGGTAAGCTTTCTCTCCTGGCTTTGATCTCCGGCAAAACTAACATAAATTGCGACAAAAACAAAATGAAAATAAATCCAAACAGCTTGCCAACATCATTTTTGCCGTTCCATGTATTCCGTTACTCCCCAAGCCTGCACAAAATTTAGTAATTTTATTCATATTTAATTTATTAAGTCTTTTATTAGCATATTTGGTATTGGAGTAATCCAAAAGTAATTGAAAGTAATCCAGTTAAAGTAACCCTACCCAACCCTGGTTACTAAAGTATAGAAGCAGTTCATAGAGCAAACTACAGCAGGTTATAAGAAAAGAGTAAAATTATAATGTTAAAAAAGTACTACTTAGATTTGTTTCCCCCTTGGAACGGATACTACCATCAAAGCTTCTATTTTTGTGTTATTTTTATTCGAGCCCTTCAATAAAAATAAGTGGAGAAAATAAAATAAAAAATGGAAAGTGCACTTACAAAAATGGAAAGGAGACAGCATGATTATCACAATGATTAGCATTTGTGAAACATGCAGCTTTAAAAATGTTTTAACCAAGTGCTTATTATCATCGAAGAATTAAAAAAGCTCATGAATAAGTTGTGCTTATTTGTTAATGAAAGAAGTCACGGCCATTTTAAGCTATTCTCGACATTGGTGTCACTATAATTCCCCTGTAAACTCCCCATTAAATTGAATTCTTTTTAAAGGATCTTTGTCACGGTTGCCAGGGCGCCCAATTGGCCCCGCCCGTGTAGCACCAGCTGTGGCTCATTGACAGATTGGCTTTCTGTCTATTTAAGCTCAGTGCCCTCATTTTTCCTTTGTCAGTCCGTCAACGAACTTCTGTCCCGCAAGGGACGTGGGTTTCGACCCGGCCCTGTTCCTGTTGGTATTACCTGTCCGGTATTGTTCCCGTTTATTTTGTCTTGTTTAATTTCAGTTTCCGGTTTTGTTTCCGTCTATTTTTGTCCTGTATATTATTTTCTCCAGTTTCCTTCCTGTCTAGTTTGTCCTGTTAATTTTTGATGTATCGTTTCATTATCTATCCTGTCTGTCCGGTATCGACCCCATTTGTCTGATATCAACTCCGGAAATTGGTATCGCTCTCCTCGGCCTCTGGCTTCCTATCTTTTCACGCCAGAATGCTGCCCAACGTTCATAACCCCCCATTTCCTGTAAAATAAAAGGCTTAGGTGAGTAATGTCACGCGCTTGGGTCCTGATCCTGTTCTGGTTCATGAAAAAAACATCTCGGTTGGGCTACATGTTTCTGTATTCTCACACTTCCTTTTCTTTTTAATGCTTAATAATGGTAACATAATAAATATTTTGTTTTAATTCTTACAGATTCAGAAAAAGCATAAATCAATCATTATTTTTTCCTCCTGGCCCTTCTGCAAAATTTTAAACCCAATGCAAGTCAAAATGTTTGCCCACCCTTATCGATCAGAATCGATACGATTGACGTGGCTCCACGTTGCTCTGAACTAGCCCCAAAAGAACCGTTTTTGGACATTAGTTTTAGGTTTATCCGGTGCTTTGACTGCCCAAAAGCTCAGTGATGCCCTTCCCCAGATTTGGAAGGACATCTCCCAGGAAACCACGTATTGCTAAGAGCATTCCCAGACACTCCCAGGCAGGAGTAAAAAATGAAGATCTCACCTTCCATGTTATTTATCAAGCAAGGGTACAAGGAACGCTGGTCAACATAGGTCGGGTGTTAGTTTTCTAGCTCATTAGCTGCAGTTCTTTCAGTCCACAACGCGTCTCGGGAGAGACTGGAGGAATCGCTTGTGTCGTATAAAAAAATCCATGCCATGAATTTAGCAACATTGTGGACATAGGGAAAACAAACCGAGGTTGATGCCTAGAGCCAAAACGCTGTGTGTTTTGGTTTGTGGGCTACTAATGAGTACTCCAGGCTCTCAATTTCTGCATGGTCCATATGCGCAGAGCCACGGGCTAATGCTAACTCTTTCTCTGCGGTTGTATTTCTCTCCGCGGATGGCTCGGTAAAGCTAATGCACCCGGGGTGCGCGCTGCATTTATGTCCGAGGTGATCCTGCAATTACATAGAATAAATAATATATACTCTGTATATAATACATCAAATAAGTTACGTTTCTCCAATTTGAGGTTCATTCAAGATTCACGATCTGAAGCAAATCATGTGATGTAGCAAGATTACTTTTTTTATAAGAGTTTGAAATTTCCATTTCAAGCTATATCATCAGGTTTTTGGCATAACTGTTAAAACGCACACAACAAATGATCGGAATCAGCCATTTTTGTCATTTGGGAAACTTTGAGGTGGCAAATGCTGTACTTTAATTCTGGTTCCTCTTTTTCCGATCAAAATGACTTTTTGGGTAGTTAGCTATGTGTATCTACCGTAAAATCCGGACTATAGAGCGCACCTGATTATAAGCTGCACGCACCACATTTTGCGGACATAATTAGTTTTGTCCTTACACAAGCCACACCTGTATATAAGCCGCATGCGCTAACATTTAAACATGTGACAGTCACAAGTTTAACCCAAACCTGACTTTAGGTGCTGGGATTGTAACTGCAGATATAGTACACAATCCATCCACCACAATCGGCAACATGAAAGGAAAATGATACCGGTAGTTAGAATTTAATGCAAACCTTTAAAGTCCAGGTCCCGTTCAAGGTATTCCAATGAAAAAAATGTATATTTCCAAAGTTAAGGGTGGGAAAAATATATATCCACTATTGTCCGCTGCAACAACAAAGAGATTTAACTCAGCTTTACCCCACTTCCCGTCAGCCCGCATTTGCTCCGCCCCTTCTTTTTGATTCGCTCGTAGAAAACATATCAGAATAAGTCTCTAAAATAAATACATTACAAAAATATACAGTTGCAAATACATATTATACATGGTTACACATATTTACAAAGAAAGACAGTACACCGAGAGAGTTTTTAAAGCTTTAATAATAATAATAAAACTTTCATCCCAAACCGTTCCTGTGAAAGGTACCACCACGCTACTCCTAACACGCTCGCAACGCATAAGCGCAGCCGTACCGCAATTGCGAAATTCACGTTAAACCGTCTTCAGCTTTTTCCTTATAACTGTCGCCATCAAGGGCGTTTTCCTCATAATTGGAACAAACCATTGTCATACGGACAATTCAAACGTAAACTAAGAGAATGCAGATGCAGTCTACCTCGGCGCACAATTCCACCGGTCTAAATCTTACCTTTTGTATTCGAGTGCCGCTGGTGGCCGTTAGAAAAATGACATAAATTGGCCGCTTCACTAAATAAGCCGCAAGGCTGAACATTTGGGAAAAAAGTAGCGGCTTGTAGTCCGGAATTTACGGTATCTATGTTCAATGCCAGTTGGAAATAAAACAATGATACACAAATTATACTATACAACACTAGGGAAGCTGTGGTTCAAGTTTGAGTAACAAGCATCTCTGGTGGATCGGTAAATTCCGATAAAGTGCTAGGTGAATACGATGAATCGAAAGAATGACATTATTTTACAGAGGCTATGTATAGTTTTATTGAAGAATTCATTCATTAGCTTTAACGGAACCTAATTTGAATGACTGTTTAGTATGAAGCCCCACCTCATGGGTTATATCCGACAAATGAGATACATTCGGATAGGACACGAGAGATGAAGGAAACAGCCAACCGTAAAGACATGCAAAACCAAACAAAATGCCTAAAACCAAATCAAAACCAAATTCAAAACCTTCCGGTCTGAACAGTTCTGATAATTTATACCTCCCTCTATTACAACCATCCCTAATTTAACTCGGTGAATACTGGTTGAAAAAACGTTGAAAAGTCAAAGGTTTTGTTGAAAAGTGGAAAAGTGATCAATTCTCTTTCTCAAGACTTAAAGACTTCTAGGGGAAACGTTTATACCACATCCAATGATGTTATACAAAATAACTATCTATTTAGGACTAAATTTTGTCCATATTTAAGGGCCCGAACACCACCAAATTTAGGACATCTCTTTCATGTCCAAAACTGTCCACATTTATCCGAAAATCCAATGTCAGACGTTTCATTAATGGCATGTGACCATTTTGTTAAGAGTTGTAGACCAGGCAATTAGTTATTTAGTGAAACAAGGACAACAAAAAGTGCCTCGCAATGGGAGAAGGGAAAAAACGATCCGCAAAAAACGGTCCAGAAAAGTCAAAGCTGGCAGAGTCCATCAAAACAAATGCTGGAACAGTTTGGAAGCACTCACTGCTGGCAAAGTCCAAAGGGTCAAAGGCCAGTCAAAGGTAGAAACTAGAGAGCGGAAAGTGGATGCTAAGAGAAAACCAGATAATGACAGTGCTCATTTTACCTGTGAAAAGTTATGGGTCCCGGGGACTCGCTTGCTCAAAGATCTATAGGTCCCACCAGAGATATATGGGTCCCCAAAATTCAGTGTTATCGAGGTTAAAATTGTAAATCGGTGACAAATAATATAATAAAATCTACATATTCATTCAGTTTTAATCATCAAATTATTAATTCATTTTCTGCATCAAATTATTGTTGGTAATATACTGATTAAAGGGATAACCACAAACCTGCCTTTTTTCCATTTTCTCCTTTTATACTTCCTTTTATTCTTAACTTCTTTATACAACATCATCATTCGTAATATAATGCATCAAAGCAAGTGAGTTCTTTGAGAGCCGGCTCTCATTAATGAGTTGAGCCGAAAAAGGGACGGACTTTTCACTACACAACTCGAGATCGGCGTGCGGACGAAAACTCGAACCGCGAGACCAAAACAACATCTGCCGGATCTGCCTGACGAAAAGTTTGGAGTGCGGTAAATCTTTGTTTAAAAAAAAAATGTAATCAGGTAATAATGACAATTTTGTGTCCAAAAAGTTGCGTCCTGGGGACGCACGTTGATTTGAGACTATGAGTCCCCAGCAAAAATGATGCGTTTAGAACGCGGGGACGCGGGCAAACAAGAACACTGTAATGATTATCCATTATGTTCAGGTGTATAGAATTAGATGCAGCTGTGCACCTTCCATTGTTATACTGTCAACGAGTGTATGTCAAATATGTCAACGAGTATGAATTTCACTCCTACAAACTTTTTGTTTTAATCATTATATCATTACTGTAATAACTACTTCCTTATATACTTGTTGTTTGATATAGGCTTGTTGTCATGATTTGTACATTCTTTCAGTCGTTATACAGTCTCGACATTGTTCTAAGTGGTGTTTTTTATTCACTTTACAGAGGAAGGCCTTTAGTATTGCCTCTTGTGAACTCCAGAAAGATCCAAAATGAACAGGACTGGGTTAAGCACACGATGTTGTGGATTTTTCAACCACTCCAGGCTTTGTTTTTTTCAAACAACACCCCTTTCCTATAGAGACAATGGTCGGACATTTGTCCATGCCCTTGTACTCACAGGCCCAGAATATATGGTGTTTTGTCTGTTTTGTTGTAATAAAAACAGCAACGGAAATGTTGTGTTATGGGCAATGTTCCCTCTAAGCTGCGCGCGTGCGCAATCGCACGCTGCCCGCACATTCTAAGCGCAAAAGAAAATCTATCCAGCGCAATGTTCCCTCTAAATTGCGTGTTTGCGCAATTGCACGCTACCAAGAGCTTTTCCGCGCACAAGAAGATCTAGCCAGCTCACAAAAATCAGGGCTCGAAATTGCTAATTAAGAAACGAATTAAGTCAAAGTTACAGTGCATGAAGGTAAAAATACACGGGTTTCCCTGACGCTGTTTTCTAAATGCGGTATTTTGTCGAAGTAGAATGAAGTTGAGTAAAGTCAGTAGAGTTTTTCGAGAACCGGCTTCTTCGGCTCGGCTCACTAAAAAGAACTGGCTCTTTCGGGTCCCAAACGGCTCTTCAGGTTGTTTTTGCTTCTTTAATCCCAACACGACCAAATATTATGTAAAATTGTGCACACCATGACTTAAAGGAAGGTGAGAACAAAAAAGAAAAAAATACCAAAATGAAAAAGTAGTGAAAAGCTGAGGAAAAAAATAAACAAAACGAAGAGAAAAAAGAAGGAAAAATTCAGAAAAAAGCCAAAAAAAAAGAAAAGAAACAAAGGAAAAAAAGTCAATAAAGAACAAAAAGAAAAAAAGTAACAGCTAAGAAAAAATAAACACAATGAGATTTTTTTAAATGAATTAAAAAAAAAAGAAAAAATAACAGGGAAAAAGAAGAAAAAGTTTGTGTTGCATTCAAATCATTTCCAATTATACCAAGTCAATCTTGTTGCCAACATTGTACTTCCGCTAAAAAATGTGATTAAATACAGTTGTGTATCGTGCAACCGACTAAATAAGCCCCCAAACATGTTAGTATTATGTGACAAAAGAAACCAGGAAAAAAAAGAAATGGAAGAATTGTTGTAAAAACAAATTACGTTAGTAGGCCGTACAACCTTTGCAATAATACATGAGTCAATTCATTCAAAAGTGAAAAGAATGTTTCCATTGCCGGAAACTACGCAAAATGTAACTTGATGTCAAGTTTTGGACATGTTTGATAATGACTTAGTTGCCACACTTGGGACTGCTGTTGCTCACTGTTGTTTCAAGCGTTGCTCACCGACTTTGTGTGAACGCTCAGACCCGTAAGGAAAATTACAGGGAACATTGGTTATGGGTATTGCGTTTTACGTCTAGACTCATGACCTGGATGTTGAATCGAACGAGCGGAGGAGTAAGATCCTCATCCAGCTACACCAGACACTCCCCCAAGGATGGCGCCCACTCGGGGGGGTTGGTATACCAGATCTTGGTATGACCCCCCCTCCTCAAGGGCAGCCTTCTGGCACCTGACTAGGCTTGTCAGACTAGGCACGGTAGAAGAACCGAACAAGGTGTTTGTCCAGGACGAAGGGATGGAGACTTCATTACCGTTCCTCTGAGCTGTACCTCGGTACTGAAACCCTCCGGAGGACTTCCAAGACCTCCCAAACTGTTTAAGTCGGGGCGTCATCCACAAACTGGACCGGGGTGGGCCGACAGTCTTGGATTTAGGTTGAATTGAATTCACTGTAACAGCCTCAACCAACTTTGGAGGTCAACCGCAGCCTTTCACAAACAAACTTTCGTGATTTATGATAAAGAGTGCCTTATGATTGTTTGCTCACTTTGGCTGTGAATCAAGTTTGGAGTGTTTACGCCCACAACAACGCAAAATAACTCTTAAGTCGTACCCGTTGTCCATCCTGTAGCCGTAACGGTGAACATTCGCTCAAATTAAAGGCACGGCCTGCAATAAAAACAATACATTGTTTTCCGTCGTGTCTTTGATGAATTATTTTTCATTGCTAAAACAGAAAATAAATTCGCCCCCTGTGACAAAGATAAGGTCGACGGGAACGTTCCTCATCTCGGCGAGACAGAATCGCTATTGCAAGTCCTGGAAAAATGGAATGAAGAAGAGGAGGACGAATCGCTATTTGGGAAAATATACGTCCCTTTTTTCTACTTCGCCTCCAAAGCGAGGCTTTGAGAAGAGTACTTTTCGATAGGCAGCTGTGACCCACTTCTCGGCATTCGTACTTGAGTCGAGCACATATGTCCGCACACCCACAACGCGGCGACGAGGAAAAAACAGCGGCATCTGGAAAAAATCGTCCTCTGGGAGGCTTTGACATGATTTTCAGGGGGGCGCTTTTTGTAACCCCCCCCCGGAGGTAGTACACCACTCGGTTTCGCGACGGTCCTCCGGTAACCGGGCTTGTAATCGGCATACTGCATGAACATACCTGAACGAGGTACTCGAGAAAGTACTTTACTGTAATGTAAGGAGACACGTGCGCAATTTATAAATGATTGCGCATGAATGTTTCACGAGGGTTGAAGTGTTTCCTCGGGACGACCCGGGGACGTTAATTCCAGCTCCGATGAAAACCAACGTGAAAATGTCATCCGAGAACGGCGTTTTCTTCCTCTGTGGAGCACAGAATCCTTATTTAAAGGTGTAATTATACTTCTAGTGATGCGGTTCAACGAGTAAAAGACACTAATAAATGCAAAGTAGTGGAATACGATTGATAACGCAAAATAGTTTTTCAAGGACGGTCGAGATTAACACAGAATTGAGTGAAAGGAGAGTTGCTCGGTTATATTGAGATGTAAAAATGAGGCCATCACTCTACGTAGGTTCTTTTTTCGGTTTCTATACTCAGTTCACTCACAATGACGAACCTAGACGTCTAATATATGCTACTACTTAGTGAGTTAGGTGTCTTAGTGTAGTTGCTAGGGGCGGTGGAAAGATCTAGGGGGCGATGAGGAGGAAGGGGGCAGTATGGGGGGCGGCTGTCCGAAGTCGAAGTTCTGAAGTTCAAAAGTTTGACGATTTGTAAGCAACACGTTAAGGATGCAAGATTAACCAAAATTTAATCGACATCCCGATGTGACGTAGTGTGGTTGTGAAACCGCAAAGCACTACGTTTTTTTCAAGTTTTTGTAGTGAGTGATGGAGTTTTGGCCAACCACAATTGTTACTGTTCGAGTTTTAAAAGCGCCGACCAATCAGAGGCAAGTTTTAATAATAGCACAGGCCAATAAACGCGATTCAAAGTTTGCAAGCACCACACTATGCCACGCCCACCATGTGAGCTCATTGAGTGTCATGGCGGACTCCGCAAACATAGTCCCAGAGTCAACAAACGAGAATGAAAGGACGCTCGCACCGAAGAAGGGCGGTACATCACTTGTTTGGACCTATTTTGGTTTTGACTAAACGTACGTGGAACAGAAGAAAAATCGATTGATCGATTTATAAAACAAATAATACGAAACGGATTTCAGAGATGTGGCTTTTTGAAATGACATTGTTTCTCCAAGCAGAAAAGAGCAAAGGAGCAAGCACCCCGTTGAGTGTCAAGTGGAAATGATGTTTCGATCTAGATGTACAAAAAAATTATACGGGATCTGTTTGATTTCTATATACATTTTAAGTTTGACTTGTAAAACACATTTTCTTTTACTACAAAGTATGATTTTCATGTTGTTTTATTCAAGAAAAAAACAATTTTAATTTAAACAATTTAATTTAGAAAATGTAAAAGTCAACAAAATTAAATGGCCATTAACAGGACTTTTCCCAAATTTAGATTTAAGTTTTGAATCGTAAGTACAATTGCCTTTCACCACAACATCAATTTTTATTTTTTTAACTTAAGAAAATAATACCTCCAAACAAATTTGTTCAAAAATGATAAACAAAATTAAAAAGCTACTCGGTTGACTTTTTTTGATTTATGTTTTAAATCGTAATTTTTTAATTTTGTTCATTTTAATTTTGAAAATACATATGAATTTAAACAGTTTAATTAAATTGCTTGGAAAGGCGAATATCCATTTTAGTGGCAACGCATCATGTGCACCCAAACAGTTATTTTAAACATATCCATACATTAATTCCCATTCGTATTATCATCACCTAGGGGAGCCTCTCACCTATATTTCCCAAGAAATATTCAAAATCAATCGAGGACAATTCGACATTGATCCTGAATTGTTGATTATTTTTGGAGAGTCGCTTTACGAGCATAACGAAAACAAGAGGATCGCTCCAAATGGACGCAAATCAGATTAGCTGTGTTTGTACCCACAACTGAGCTTCTTGTGGGTTTCTGTTTGAGTACATTTTACCCCCTCGAGCAGTGGTGGGCAAATTATGACCCCCGGACTACATGCAGCATGTGAGGCTTTTTTCAACTGGACTGTATTGCTGTATTGCATTTTGAGTTTTTCAATGCATATTCTTAAATTTTGCGACTAAAAAGGGACATCATTTATGAATTTGAGTCAACTCTGAGTGTTTCAAAACCAATTTGTTGAAAATAATGTATTTATAGACAAAAAAATTAATATAACATGTACTTGTAAATGTCTGCATGGTTGTTAAATGCATTTCGTCGCTGCTCTCAAAATATCTAAATTTTTGGGGTAATTTCTTTACTTTGCTTGATAAAACTTAAGTAAATGCATAACTATTTTAAAAAAAGGTACTAAAAGAGAATTTCAAATCAGTTTACAGTAATCCCTAATTTTTCACGAGGGTTGCGTTCCAAAAACGTCCCGCGCTAGTTAAAACCCGCTAAGTAGAAACCTTTATTTATTTATTTCATGTTCAAGAAAAAAATTACAGGCTCAAGTATTGGTTTATTGGATAAAAGTTACATACTTCGTGTTTTTTTTTTTTTTTACATTTCGCTGCTGTACTATCAAATTATATTTTAAAAAATAACCTTACTGTTTTATTGCACAAATGTATGAATAAAGGACACGATTCACTTTGCATGAAACTTCCTGCCATCATATGGATGTTATGAAAAACTGCATTTACCTTGCGGTTCTGTCCTACAGAAACCATATATTTTTCTATTATCAAACATTTATGACAAAGCTCCACGGAGCCAATAGGGAGCGCCAAAGACCTGAGTGTGGCTCCAGAGCAAGTATAGCGGGTCAAGAAATTCAACTTGTTGGCAATAGAGAGCATCATAATCAGAACGCAGAACACAATGCATTTTAAGAATCTTAGAAGTAACGAAACGCTGATACAGCAAGAGATTACTGTACTATATAATTTCCCCTCAGATTAGAAACTCAGTGGATACAAAAACCTTTTTCCTCTTGGGCCGTTCGCCAAATTTTTTAACCCAATGCGGCCGACGATATAAAAACTTTGCCCACCCCTGCTCTAGGGTAACAAATTGTCATGATTACCGATGTGAATCACCTGTGCCCGCTCTTTTGGCGCCAACTGCCACGGGTTCTGGTTGGCTCCCTGTCAGTATTTGAACCCAGTCCTGTCAATCCCCAGTTGTCAGTCCGTCTGCGAATCTCCGTGTGTACTAGGCAAGCCTTTTTTCACCCCAAATCACGGCTTTCCCGTATTTTCCTCCTGTTCATCTCCCGCTCCGACCTGTCTTGATCCCGACCACGTCTGCTCTCCCATCCCGACTTACGACCCGTTTCTATCCCGACTACATCTGCTCTCCCGTCCTGGCTTACAACTAGTTTCCGACCCCGACCACGTCTTGCTCTCCGAGTCCCAGCTACTGACCAGTTTTTCTGCCGCTGACACCGCCATCGCTCGCTACGAAAGATCCACTTCGGATCACAACCCGAATTGTGGGGGCAGCCCTCTCTTTTCTCCAATAAAACTTGTGAGAAACGTAACTCAAGTGGGTCCTGTCTCCTTCCTGATCTCTGACACAAATAGAGGATTTGGTTTGACTCGCTGCAAATCAATTCAGCACTGTTCGTCCCTACAATGGCACACATTGACTTTTTTTCCTGTCGGATTGTAACACGTTTTGACAATGAAGTGCCCTTTTTTCTGTCGACATAAGTAAGAATGTGAACGGTCGGTTAAACTTGGAGATACTCGTCAATTCAGTCACGTCCTTAAGATCAAAGTCTCTTGTTCCGAAGAAAAAGGTGATGATAAGCTCATTAGCTTCCCGCCGTCCACTCACATCGGCTCTCATCTTCATCCCGAACCTCTTAATGATGCTTTGGCATCAGACATGCAAAACCAACTATTCATATGGAAAGGAATTGCCGAGCGTGCTTCTTAAGAGGGATCACAATTCAAGAAGATGATGATGATGATCCGCCGACGATTGCACGGCGTTGCGAGGGGCCTTTCCATGTTGAGGAGCTCGTAACATCAGACTCTCACGGTAAAAAATCATTCCGTTCGACAAAGCGGCGGCCGGCGCACTACAGTAAGAATCATTCATAATCTGGAGCGTGCCACGCTCAGAATATATCACCTGATCAAAAGCCGAGCGGTATCTTCAAACGGTTTCGCGGCCAACTATATAGTCCTACGTGATCCGACCGGGCCTGAGAACGAAGCTTGTTGACATTTTCAATTACTCTCCTGGCGCTAGTGACAGGAAGATGAAGCCTCATGAAGCATCAGGAGTGTTCTTGACTCCGTTGGTTGGTGCTCTTGTCAGAAAGGTGGAACTTGATCGTGATCAGAAAATGAAGCGCTTCTTCAGAAGACGCTCTTGATTTAACCCTTGTGGCATATAGGTTCATATTAAGTTCATTTTCATATTTTTTTCTATTTCCAATCAAAGAGATTGCATTGAAAAGTAAACATTTGGGAGCTCAGATTTCCCCAGGGTTGTAAAAACATAAATATGTTTAAAAAGGCATTGTGCTGTTTACAGGGTATTGCATTTGGGAGCCGATCATATACTACACTCATCCATCCATGAATCATCTGCACTGCTTATCTTCATAAGGGTCCCGGGGGTGCTGGAGCCCATCCCAGCCATCTTCGGGGAGTGGGCAGGGGACACCCTGAACTGGTTGCCAGCCAGAAACTGACAACTCACTCACTCGCTCATTCACAATGTGGGAGGAAACCGGAGTGCCTGGAGGAAACCAACACAGGCACGGGGAGAACATGCAAAGTCCACATGGGGAGGTTGGACTTGAACCCTGAACCTCCACACCATGGTGCTGCGCACTAACCACCCTGCCGCTGTGTACTATACTCAAAACCACATTATTCGGACATTTAGACATCCATTATCATTAATAATCTTTGATATATCATAAACATGGTGTATTTCAATGCATTTCCCGGGATTTTGATATTTTTCTTTTTAGCGCTGTGTAGGCAAAGTAAAAAAAAACAAAAACGTCTTTACACCACCACACCAGTTGGTGGCCCCAAAGCCCAAATAATATTGGTTTTGTCTGCTTGTGTCAAAAATAAATGTACCAAAATATATTTTGTCCCCACTTTTTGACTAATTCAAAGCTTTAATAGGGCCATATGAAATATTCACTGAGAAATTTTATGTATATCCATAGAAAATTAGTTTTCTATTTAGTCACTTTTAGGAATTGTACTGTCCCAAGGGGATGGGGAACAAATACATTAGAAACTATATGGACAAACAAATATATGGATAGGTTTGATGCCACCAAACATGAGTTGTCATTGGGGAAAACTGCTAGTCAAGTCAAGGCATGTATTGAAAACAAATCGCCACCACTTTTTGACTAATTCAAAGCTCTAAATATGACTTTTGAAATATTCACCTAGAAAGTATCTACCTGGCAAAGAACGTCTTGGGATGAGGGGCTTGGCATTTTGGCAAGAGAATAATACTACGATGAATCACCAACATGGAGTGGGAGACCGGAGAAGGGTGGCTAATGACGAATGGGAGCACTTGAAGAGGAAGTAAAGAGGGAGACTGGAAAACGCGGAAATTCTGCCATGTTATTGCAAAGGGAAAGGCCTGCAGGTGCCGTACCATGACAGCTTAGTGTACCCCAAAAACAAGAATAATGGCAAAAAAATGAGATGAAAAATGAAGCGTTTTGGTCACTTTTAAGTTTGTCTTATTCCTCCTTGTGCTTCGTAGCACTCATTTTAGGCCGCACTACACAATACAGCGACATCTATTGGTCAAATTATACAAACTGTCACAATAAAATTGTGAATCAATTCAAGGCCAGGGTTGGGTAGGGTTGCTTTAACTTGATTACTTTTAATTACTTTTGGATTACTCCAAGACCAAATATGTTAATAAAAGACAAAATAAACTATCCATCCATCCTTTATCTGCACCGCTTATCCTCAGTAGGGTCGCGGGGGTGCTGGAGCCCATCCCAGCCATCTTCGGGGAGTGGGCAGGGGACACCCTGAACTGGTTGCCAGCCAGTCGCAGGGCACACATGGACAGACAATTCGCTCGCTCATTCACACCGAGGAAGAATTTGGACCGGAGATTTAACCTGAAATGCATGTTTTTGGAATGTGGGAGGAAACCGGAGTGCCCGGAGGAAACCCACGCAAGCACGGGGAGAACATGCAAACTCCGCACAGGAAGTGTGGTAGCTTGATTTGAACCCATGACCTCAGAACTGTGCCGCACACGCGCTAACCACTGTACCGCCATGCTGCCCCAAAATAAACTAAATATGAATAAAATAACTAAATTTTGTGCAGGCTAGGGGAGTAACGGACTATATGGAACAGCAAAAATGATGTTGGCGAGCTGTTTGGATTTATTTTCATTTTGTTTCTGTCGCATTTTATGTTAGTTTTGCCGGAGATACAAAGAGATCAAAGCCAGGAGAGAAAGTTTACCACGTGTTGCGAGTCATAGTTTTATTCATATTTAGTTTCTTTTGTCTTTTATTAGCATATTTGGTATTGGAGTAATCCAAATGTAATTGAAAGTAATCAAGTTAAAGTAACCCTACCCAACCCTGTTCAAGGCTTTATAATTGATACTACACGCCTTTAGGAATAATAAGCATAGCAATTATTCAAAGGATGGAGGACAACAAAAACAAAAACAAAAAACACTAAAAATTTAAATAAAATGAATACTATTTTTGGTCAATGATCAAATAGCATCACATCATCTCACCACTTTTCCAAACCAAGCATAGTTGCGTGTTATTTCTTTTCTCAGGGCCACGAACTCCAACTCGGATCCCCTATGGGCGAAACACAAAGCATTACCCAAAATTCTTGACAAAGCACTTTATGGAGAAGACTCAGCAGCACGCCCCGTTAACTCAAGGGGGCAGTTGGCGCTAAAAGCTCTTGTAGCAGTCAGGCTTCGTTCGGCAATTTGGGCAGCGCCGTTTTCAAAAGGAAATCGGGTCACGGTAATGCGGCGGATGAAAAGATCGGCCCCTTGAGGCAGATTGGGGCGGAGTCGAGCACAATGGCTCCCCGTATCACCTCAAGGGCGGCATTTGGCCGACTAAAGTCCTCATTTGCAAACGGCGCCCTGCAGGCCACCGTATCAAAATCGCATAATAACAGACTTGACGTTTTTTCCCGGGCTAATGATGATGAGCTCCGGCGCTCTTTTTACCCCCGCAAATAAAAAAGCAAAGACACGTCTCTGCAGCCTTTTTTCCCCGTGATTGCACTCTTGAAAGTGAGAAAAAAGAATCACCGACCCTTCCGAAATTTCGGTTCAAAGCATTTTACACAACTGGTCATCGTCAAGTTGCGCTAATAGCCCCCAAAAAGGTTCTTAAAGGGTCTTTGAACGCTCCTTCTCGATGATAAAGGGCTGCTTTGAAGAAAATGCACAGCCAGGACGAAATATAATTACGCTATCCATCCTGCCAATTTGCTAACGGTAAACAAATAGTTAATGATAACGCGCAATGTCAGCGGGGATTACGCGGGACAGATGCTAGGCGCAACCAAAGTCACGCGAGACAAATGGCGGCGTTGTCGTTGGTAAGGAGCTCGTAATTAAAAATAATAGCTGTGCTTGTGAAAGGAAAAATATGGACGACTCTGTGACTTGATTCATGAGACTAAAGCTTGTGGTAGTTTAAACGGAGAAAGTATGCCAAACTTTAAGCCTCAATGTGTAAAAATACTTCATTTACTTAAATAAAACGGTTCTCAGCCTCCCTGGTGAAGTTTATCCGGGGTACTAGAGACGAGGGTCCGTCAGGAAGTCGAAATTTGAATTCGGGAGAAGCAGTGTGGTTTTTGTCTTGGCTGTGGAACAGAGAACCAGCTTGACACACCCTGCATGGTCCTCAAGTGTGCACGAGAGTTTGTTCATCCGGTTTGCATGTGTTTTATGTACTTGGACAAAGGATTAGATGGTGTTCCTCAGGGAGCTGTCTGGGGTGCTTCAGGAGAATGGGGTACCGGTCAGGATTATCCAGGTTTTTTTGGTCTTTGTATGACCGGTACCAGATTTTGGTCCGCTTTGCTCCCAGTAGGTCACATTAGTTTCCAGTGGTGGTTGGACAAAGGAATGGCTACCCTTTGTCATGGATTCTGTTCATAATTTTTGTGGACAGAATTTTTTAGGAGTAGCCATGGCGTTGAAAGGGTCTGGTTTGCTGTCCCAGCATTGCATGTCTGCTGTTTGCAGATGATGTGGCAGTGTTGGCTACCTCAAGCCATGATCTACAGTTCTCACTGGAGCGGTTCACAGTAGAGTGTGAAGCGACCAGGATGAGGATCAGCACCTCCAAGTCCGAGACCATGGTTTCCAGCCAGAAAAGGGTGACATGCTCTTTCCAGTTTGGGGATCGGGATGCCTCAAGTGTAGAAGTTCATGGATCTCTGGGTCATGTTCATGAGCAAGGGTAAGATGGAACGGGAGATCGACAGACGTATCAGTGCAGCATCTACCATTATGTGGACCCCATCATGGTGAAGGAGGACCTTAGCAAAGCTTTCGATTTACCAGCCGATCACCTATGATCATGAACAGTGGGTCATGAGCAAAAGAAAAAAGATCCCAGATACATGCGGCTGAAATGGATTTCCTCCGCAGGGTGTCTAGGCTCTCCCTTAGAGATAAGCTGAGAAGCTTCGTCAACCGGGAGAGGCTCAGTGTCGGGCCGCTGTGCAACGAGAGGAGCAACCAGCGGTGGCAAGGGCATCTGATAAGGATGCCTCCTTGACACCTTCCTCGGGAGGTGTTCCAGACTTCAGAGACACTACAGAAGTACGTTCCTGACATTTTTTGTCTTAATGACAAATATTCCTCAAGAAATCAACACACTTAAAGGGAAAGCTTCTTTTTGCCATCCTAGAGAGTATACCGTGGTCTGGTTGTGCTTGGAAAGCCTCGGAAAACCAAAAAGAAAAGGTCAGAAGTCATAAGTACAATATAGCTCTCGGAAAGGGCATCTGACAGCGTGCCAGGCTGTGTTATTGTGTGATCTCATCTCAAGCAGCAGGGAAGTACAGTATGTTCAAATAGTCCGGGAAGTACACGAAGACAGGAAAGCAAAAGGCAACGTGTGGTGAAAAAAAGACTCAGAGGTTGAGAAGGGACCGGATCAAGGTTTGGCTCTTAGCCCTTCTTCATCGACTCGAGTGTTGCGTAGAGTGACAAATAGAGTCGGACGGGAGTCCTCGTGGACTCGGATGTTTGCGGATGAGCATGCGTGTGGGACAAGACCTGGAAATGTGCCGGGGAGGCGCGGAACAAAGGTCAGGCGCAGCTTGACAAGGAGATGAAGTACTAGGGATCAAGCGGTGGCCGCAACAAGCCAAGTGTCAGGTGTGATCTGTAATAAAAGAATAAAAGCTTAAGTGAAAGGGAAGATTTATGGGGCGCTGATGAGACCAGTCATGCGTCAGGAGACGGAGCTGAGGGCGGGGCTCTTGACGATACCGATTCTCGAGACAGGTGAGACCGGAGACGGCAAACGCTGCAACACTTGGCCAGGGACGTCGATGACAGATGTGTAAACGGGGGGCATCCGACATCCCGGTCAAAAAAGGCCAGAAACGTCGAGAGTGGAAGCACTCTTCCGCACCGATACGATCATCCAATAAATAAAACGTTGCCAACTTGCAAAACCTGCTCAGAAATAACAAGATGACAATGATAAAGTATGAAATACAGAAGACCCCATCAATCCGTTTTGAGGTGGGAATCACAAAGCAAATTTGCCATATAGCGGGGGATAGAAACAGAGCGAATTAGCTAGGAAACCCTGGTATCCCGTTTAAAACATTAAAAATAAAAAAATATATATATTAAGTACTATTTTGTGTAGTATACATGAATATGATTTTTGCTTCTCCCTTTAGCATCACGTCAAATTTAATTACATTTTTGATCTTTATTATAATAATAATATAATAATTTCCTTGTATTGTCATTCTGTGTAACAATGTACACAGAACGAAATGTCGATTGCACCTGACCCGTTGTAGCGAGCCGATGCAGCCGCAGCCAACAGAGGGCGCCGCCGACCACTTTTTAAGTCTTAGGAATGACTCGGCCGGGGCGCGAACCACCGACCTCCCAGTCTCAAAGCGGGCGCCTTACCATCTAGGCTACTGAGCTGGTTATTGTCAACGATGACAACGTAACATTGTATGCGACGAGATTAGACATTGCACGCCAAGGAAAACACACAATAAAGACTTTAAACAGAAGAGATAAAGGAGGCAAACATATTTAAAATGTAGCGCAATGAAAAACAAATGCATCATAACAATCGTGTAATGAAAAGCAGCGCAATAACATTTAGCAGCAACACAAAATCCCAAATAAGTCACAAGATATATGCTTTCACAGTTTTGTGCGTTGGTTCAGGGACCCATAGTGAATAAATATTTTACGAATAATACAGTACGGTATCGCCACATGATGCAAGCAATATTTTGTACGGAGCAGAGAAGCATAGTGGGAAATAGTTCTGCCAATAGTAAATTTATCAGGATGCAGTGACACATACAGATCAGCATTTTAGATGAGATGGTCCAGTAGCACACAGGCACCTTTGAGATGCAAATCGTCATACGTACAATCATTTTATACAGTTTGGGCATGCAGAATAATCAGTTGTTAATATCATGTAGTGGGGAAACTATTGTAAAGAGGGGCCCAAAAATCTTCCTAATCAGCAATATGAAGTGAACACATTGTAAGGCAGAGTCGTGGTAAACCGGGGGTTTACTGTATCAATGATACAAACTGTATGATGGCATATTGAGGTATTAAGGCAAGAAAGATAGCGATTGCTAATACAGATTAGTCTGCTTAATAGCAAAGTTTTGTTATACTGTGACCTCAATTATGATATAACTTTCGGGAGCCACCAAGCTACCATCCTCAGGAGGGCGCTAACACCTCCAGAGGGCGATGAACTGTTGGACCCCAGACATGTTCCTCATGACTCACTCATGACTAATCAGGAACCCAGTTTTAAGGGACTGTGCCAACAGCAAAAGCTGCAGGACGATTCTCCTGAATATTCCTGAACTCCTGCCTGAGCATACCCATCATCAATTCTGGAATTTCTGAATGTTGCCAGCCATGAGTTTCTTTCGGACTGTGTTTTTTGTTGCGGGACGGCAGCTCGGTGGTGAACGCATCCAAGGAAAAGTTCTGAGGTCATGAGTTCAAATTCAGCTCCCAGCCTTCCTGTACGGAGTTTGTATGTTCTCCCCGTGCTTGCGTGGGTTTCCTCCGGGCACTTCAGTTTCCTCCCACATTCCAAAATCATGCATATCAGGTTAATTGACCTGTCCAAATTGACCCTAGGTGTGAAAGAGCGAGTGAATTGTCTCTCTGTGTGCCCTGCGACTGGCTGGCAACCAGTTCAGGGTGTCCCCTGCCCACTGCCCGAGGATAGCTGAGATGGGCTCCAGCACCCCCGCGACCATACTGAGGATAAGCAGTGCAGATAATGGATGGATGGATGTTTTTGTTTTTTCTCCCATCTTCGGAGCGCCTTTTTTTAATTCCCGTTGCCGCCAAATAAACTCCTGTCGTCAGCTTGTGTTGAGCCATTTCCTCAGTTGCCTCGACAGTAGGCAGCTTTGCTGAGGACCACTCAAGTCAGGTCGGATGGTCCAATAAGCTCAATTGAGAGAATTTATTGATCTCTTAAAAGGATTTTCATCGATATTTTTACGCTCCCACAATTATTCTCGCAAATAGCGGTGGGACGAGTTAAAAGGAACCCAAAAGGAGAACGAAAAGAGCCAGAGAATTTGTTATTTTAACAGTGAATCATGTAGGTTGGAGCACAGATGTGGAAAATTCCGAGGACAAAAAATATATATAGTAATATAGATAAAGATAGAAATATAGATAAAAATACCCATCTGCCTTATCGTTCTGAGTGGTGTGTGCTCCTTTCCGTTGGAGCTAGTGAAACTCCCTCATAAATTCTTAAGAAATGACATCATTTACAATGTATTTTTTTCTGCAGGATGTGTGCCCCCCCTTCCTCCCCTTCAGGCCCTGATCTAGATGTCCCCAAGCACATCCATATCTCACGGTGGAATTCCCATCGAACACTTGGGCGGCTAGTTTCAATTTTTTATCGGCGGGGATGGGACGGAATCGTAAAAGGCCGTAACCAAGCAACTGCGACGGCTTTCCAATCGGTTCGAGCGCCGTACGTGACGTTTTGGTCCGAGTCAATGAATTCGAGATGCGTTTGATAGGCAGGGATGTGGGGACGTATCTTTCTGTGTTATCTCCGGTGCGACAAATCCATTTTCGAGGTCTGTCCGTCAACAATTTCAATTTTCTTTTTTTTAAAGAGATGTTGAACTTCTAAAGAAAACCCCAGACAATTGCAATCAAGCTAGGTAAGGAAAGATAAGTATGCTAAAAAAAAAAATCTTGATTGTTGACAATTTTTTCACTTTTGTCATGCAAACGCGACATACACCAACAAAAAAATAAAAACATTCCCCGTTTTCTAAAATAAACTCATTTTTAGTATCTTCCTCTTGAAGATAAGTACAATTGTCTTTTTTAGAAAGCAATAGATGCAGCATTTAAAATATAAATATATTTTCACCAATACGTGGTTTAAAATGTCCTTAAAAAGTTTAAAATCAAATACTTTTTTTAATTAAGTATGGGTTTAAATGAAATGATCTGCATTTATATAACGCTTTTCAAGTCAAGACTTCCCAAAGCGCTTTACAGTGTGCTTCACATTTCCCAATAGCGGCCGTGCAGCCATGTAAGGCGCTAACCTGCATATTGGGGGTATTAGGGGTTCAGTGTCTTAACCAAGGACACATCGACATATAACACGGAGGAGCCGGGATTCGAACTGCAATCTCTTGATCCCGAGACGAGCGCTCTACCTCCTGAGCCACTGCCGCCCCAATTAACAATGCCCAGCTGAGTTCAAAGAGTCTTTATCTATTTTGTTTCCCCGCACATATCTGCTTTGATTTTACTTTATCATCAGTGCTCCGGTTTGAGGAAAGGAGGCGGTTTCACGTGCGAAGTTGCAGTTTTTTTTTGTTCCAGAATGAAAATGGAATAAGGAAGAAATTGACTGTTCAAATACAGACCAAATGCCGACCCAAACCCCCAAAATGATGAAGAAAAACAAGTTTACTCGAGCGCATCTAAGATAGACACATACATGCATGCGCAACAAGAGGAGTTGGAAAAAGATGCAATTTCAGCCAGAAGATGGAGCCAGCAAATAGAACAATTTCAACTTATGGACAGTCACTTTAGAAAAAGAAATTGATAAAAACATCTTCCCTCTCCAATATAATTTGATCTATTTCTAATGAGAAAATTAAGTAAAAGACACACAAAATTAGCATTTCTTTTGCCAATGACGTTCGATTTGTATTTTTAGCATTTGTTGCTGTGGAAATAATAACCCTCGGAGAGATAGATACATAAAAATTATATCCATTTTCTTAAGGTTTCGGTTAAAAAAAAGTAATCCAAACCACAACTTTAGCTTTTATTTTTTTCTTGCTTGGATTTGATATTTTGAGAGGATTTCCTACCCAATGCTGAATCAAACCAAAAGGGTTTCAATGTGGATTTTTCTTTGAACATTACGGGTCCCTTTGTCAGGAAGCGGACCGGGAAGCAGGAAGTCGTATGCGTAGACGATCTGTCACTTTAATTAGGAAATAAAAGTTATCCAACACACAAACGGACCAAAGACAAAAAAAAACAGGTTCAAAGGCAATCAAAATGACAAACTAGGTATTACTCAGATCAAACAGGCATGAACAGGTCTTCAAAAAGGTAAAGCAATGGTCTGGCCACGGGCAGTTCCAAAAGGAGCGTTTAAGTACTCCACAAGCAATCAGTTCAATGCGTCTCAGCCGGTGTCAAGGGGCGGGGCCAGCTGACTGCCATGACAACCGTGCAGGACATGACACCCTTATTAAAAAAAAACTCAAAACACGACTTTAGCTTGATTATTATTATTATATTTGGCTTCCGATATTTCATTTTAATTTCAATTACTCTGCCTATAACACAAAAAAGTGTAGCCAGGGTCTGGAATTTTATGACAAAATTTAGATAGAACTTTAGAGTCGTAAAAAGCTGGTCTAAATCTTGGCACAGGCATTTTTACATACATTTGTGGATTTTGATCAGGATGGAGGCGGACAGATTTGGGGCTTTGCGAGTTCTTAATTGCTGAATTAAAATGATTTATTTTCAATTATTTACTCAGCTGTTTGTATTTATTATTAAGCAACTCTTGTTAGCATTACTCTGTTTTGACCTGATTTTTCAGACATATGCAGCACTTTGAAGGCAATGCAACTTGTTTTAAAAATCAGGTGGAGTTAAGTTCAACCTCAGCTACATGTAAACTATTTTTGGACTTTTTTCCAAAAGATAGCAGAATTTTCGGCAAAAGGTAGATATTTCCTCGACAACAGCACAGCCACAACAACGCCGATGCTTTTAGGCAATACTGACTCACTGGTCATGAGTCTAGACGGGTTGCCATGCACGTTACGTAATGGTGAAAGTGGGCAAAGTGCTCGGAGCAAGAAAACATATTTGCCGTTGAGCCGGCGTGCTCTTGTCGTGTCCTTCCACAATCTTTTTGGTTCGCTCGAATCCAGCCTTGCGGTTTTGTCCTCACTATTTTGAGAACAGACGTGTTTTTGGATTACAGACGCTGCCCTACTTACGAACAAGATCGTTCGTAAGTTTAATTTGTTTGTTAGTTGCTTCAGTGTTATATTTTGGATGTTTAAGGTTTATATAAGTATGTTAAAGGCTTGTATAAGTAACGTGTAGTGTTTTATACTAAAAATAAACATTTCATAAAATAATATGCTCTATAAAAATCAATAAAGTTATGTTTAACTTACTTTTGGAAGATGAGCTTCAAGAGTTTGGGCAACTTCCTCCTCCGTGGTAAAAAAATGGCCAAAAGAAGCGATCCAACCCTTTTCTCAACCGCATCAAGCTTTCTTATTCCACTTTCATTTCAAAAGAAATGGCTCGCCTCTTCTTTACACTTACACTAACCATATTGAACGGATGCACAAGATATTAAACTATATTTTAATCTTTTGGGGATTTTAATTAACATTGCCATTTGTTATCACTTTGAATTTTTTTCGGCATATCACACTTTTAAACAGTTTCATTTTTGGATTAAAAAAACTTTGTATAGCCCTTAATCACGACATGTCTCATAGGACTGCACAGGTAACAATGACGCCATTCCCTGATCTGAAACCCACATGTGGGCAAGGAAAAGCTCAAAAACCTCAGAACAAGGAAAATAAGAAACCTTGAAAAGGGGCCTCACAAGTAATCCAGGATCGACCTCAGTAAGGTATTCAACCTGTTTACACAGATGAAACCTTTTTTGAACCAATTTCGTCTTAACGAACACTTTGATATCCACTTTTTTTGGTTTCTATTGATTTTGATTTTTATTCTGGTCAAACCAGGGTCTCAATTAAACAAAACTAACTGTCACATCCAAAAAACACTATTCTAGTCCAGTCATATCTTGCAATATTATTTAAAAAAAATGTAAATTAAAAAACAAAACAAACAAAAAAAAAAACACTGCATCTCACAAAATTTAAAAAATTTATTTTTGGAGTTTATTGGGTATTTTGCGTTGAAAGGTTGTATAATGAAATGAAATGATCTGCATTTATATAGCGCTTTTCAACTCAATGACTTACCAAAGCGCTTTACAATGTGCTCCACATTTCCCAATATCGGCCTTGCAGCCATGTAAGGCGCTAACCTGCTTATTGGGGGTATTATGGGTTCAGTGTCTTACCCAAGGACACTTCGACATGTAACACGGACGAGCCGGGATTCGAACTGGGATCCCTTGATCCAAAGACGAGTGCTCTACCTCCTGAGCTACTGCCGCCCCAAAGTTGTATTGACTTTAAGCTTTTGGGCCCTGGCTATTAGAGGAAGTGCAGCCAACTTAAAATTGATCGCAAAGGCTCCACCCATTGCTATACAAATCTTTAGATTTTTTTTCTCTCTGTATTTTGCTTTTCAAGATTAAACTGACTTGATTTTCCTGCTTTTGTCTACTGTATTGAGGGGAAGCAGCTGCATCCAAATCAATCAAAGAGTCTCCATCCATTTCTATTAGAATAAGTGCTTTTTTTTACTTATTTTGGGGATTTTGTTTTGCTATGCCAAATTAAATCCACCTCAATTTCCATGATAGTGTGCCATGTTATTGGAGGGAATTGCAACAGATGATAAACCACTCAAAAAGAGGTTTCCCATTAATAATAAAATCAGTAATATCCATAATTATTTTTAGAATCTGTTTTGGAATTTTGCTTTTCATAATCAAACTTAATTGATTTTTTTCGTTTTTGTGCACCATTACTGGATGGAATGCAGCCCACTCCAAACCAAGGAAAGACAAGTAATTATGTTTTTTTGCTTTGAAAAATTAATATGACTTGACTTTTCGTACAGGGTTATTGGAGATAATGCAGCTGGCTCTGGCGCAACCAAAGAGGCAGTTTTCATTGAATCCAGAACTTAACATTAAAATTGGATGATTTAGTAAATTTCTTTCACTGCACAACTGCTATTTAAGGTCAACAAAAACATAGTGCCAGAAAACATTAAAAAATTATTCATTCGGAAAGAGGGCAATTATAATTTAAGGGGCTGTAGTAAATTCACAATCTTAAAGGTGAGAACAACCAGGAAAAGTATGTGTGTGTCTGTGTGTGGAGTCAAACTTTGGAACAATTTAAAAGACAAGATCAAACAATGTCCAATTATTCACTTGTTCAAATTTAAACACAAAAAAACCTTACTGGCGGAATACAGAGATGAAGGAAATGGGGTATGAGTGATAAGAGAGATTGGGAATAGTGCGTCTACAACTATGGTTAACTTTGTTGTTATTGTTGCCATTGTTATATCATAATTGTTATTTTTAATATCATTACTATTGCTTTTATTATCATCGGTGAATTTAATAGGGAAGATGAAGGGGTAGGGGAAATAAGCATCTGCTTCTTACTGCCCCTTTTTGAACAAGTTATGTAACATTATTTTGTTATTGAGTTATTGTTTTTGTTCTGTTTTAATGTAATGTTCGAGTTTTCATTCTTTCATTCATTCAACTTCTCTCTACCTTGTCTATTGGCTTTTAATAATTCTGAAACGGAACAGGTTTCTGACGACGATGAACTGGCTGACGAAGTGGAGGAAGAAGACACGGAGGAGAATCTGGGTGACGGGATTGTGCAAGATGATGTGGATGAAGACGTGAGTGGACAAAACATATGGCAATCCGATAATGAAAAAATCATGTGGTCTCCATCCCCTGAAGTGGCAGGCCACTTTTTGCCTCCGACGTTGCCTAACTCCGGGCCAATTTTGTATGCCGTTGCCCGCATCAGTAGCCCCGTCACTGCATTCAATTTATTTTTTACCGTGGAAGTTATTGACCACATAGTCGCAATGACTAATTTACAAGGGGAGAGAACAATAATGCACTGGACCACGATCACAGCACAGTAACGCTGTGCATACTAAGAGCTTCTCATTTTAGCTGGAATGTACAAGTCAGAAGAAGAGTCTACAAAGAGCCTGTTGGTAAAGGAACTGGGTTGTCCGCTGTTCGCTGCAATAATGTCTGTCTTCAAGTTTAGGGGGTGTATAAAAAAAATAACTGAACATTTACATATTTATAAATAGGTCTGATGCCACAGAACATTTTGAGTGGTTGGAAGTCAAAAAATATGGACGACTGAGTTATCACACTTCAAGGTCATGTCCAAATAATGTACACGAAGATGCATTGTGCGAAGTTTTTGGGGAAATAAATGAAAAACTAAGAGTGTGTAGTGTTCAGTGGCATCAGACCTTTGAAAGGTTAAGTTTATGTCCAAATAATTTACACTGACATACGTTGTGTACCAAAATAAATGCATGCCGTGAGGATTAAAATCATTGAGGCTCATTTTGAACTTCATTTATTCCCATAAATAATTGTTTCAAAACAAATTGCAAGCAGAGTTCTCTTGTTAAAATGTCACCAAAAACTGCAAACAAAACCTTTATGGATGTATTTTCCTTCAGCACAGTGGGTGTTTGTCTGAAGGCAGCGTGCTGTGTGTGCATAGCTCCGCCCACCACTACTGTTCTACCGATCAAACTCTTAGGTGTGCTTGGCTAGCGTTTTTGGGTAATTAAACATTGTTCTGTGTGTCTTTATCATAAAGTGTCCAATCGGTTAACATACATTATCAAATGCGCTTCTATATGAAGGATTCTTTAGCGATGTACGGACAAAATGGGGTCTTGCGGTGTGATAGCTTGATTGTAAATTGTAGGCAAGACCTTTTTATGCTGGACCGGACATCTCAGTGCTGCTCTTGCTATTCACGCACCTAACCAACGATTGATCGTAACTAAATTGGAAAGCTAAAGAGGATATTTGCTTGATTAGCATTTTATCTCCAAGCTATATGTACCAATGAAAAGAGCCATATATGGCTCGCAGGTCATAGGTTCATACTGTCGCGAGTCATAGGTTTATTTTTCTACTTCATGCCAGAGTAGACACAGAAAACTTAAGCAAGGCGTCAGCTACATTGTTGATATCGTCTTTTTTCCCAAAATAATTGAAAATATAGAATGAAATATTAACAATTCTCTGCAACCGCCAGACACATAAATACTATTATTTCGTCTTCAAAAAAGTTTGTTAGATTTTAAAACAGTTATCAATTTGCGATAAAAAGAAAGGGGGTGCCATGAGGTTCTATAATTGAACCATTTTGGTTCATAGATTCACAAATTTAAACAAGTGTCTTCCAAACCACAACCTCAGCTTCCTTGTTTTTCTTGGATTTGAGGTTTTTTGATGTCACTACCCAATTTCGGAGGACACCGAAGGCGGTTCAAGATGGATTCATTCTTGCAAAAAGCAGATCTAAATATACTGTGGTTTCTAGCCAGGTTTCTTTTTACACCAGAGCAGACACAGAAAAATCACACAAAAATTAGGGATTCATCCTTCAGGTAACGCGCAAGGGAGCTACCGCACTCATGATATTGTGTTTATTTCACCCCCCTGCCAAAAAAACGAAAACATAATGAAATATCCCCGTGCACATGCAGCAGCCAGCCACAATTTGGAAAAGCCAACGCAAATAAGCAGCCGGTTTGCTAGCTTTGTTGGGAGAGGTGGGAATGAGGCGCCAGCCTGCGCGCAATTTGCCGACACTTGGATGAGTTCTGACGCCAGCGCGGTGATGTAAGAGATGGGAGGGAAGCAGAGGACGAGAGAGGGAGGGAAATAGGCGAGAAAGACTCCGCAGCCTCTAACAGTCAGCTTTACTTTTGCGGACCCAGACAGCGGAGAAGGACTCGTATGCTGCGTGTTTTTTTGTATTCACAGATAGGCTGGCTTTGCCCATAGCGCAATTGTCATTTATTTGAGGGTGGGGGTGGTCAAAAAAAACCACCCCCTCCTCCCCACTGCAATTCCAGAAAGTGAGTGGGATGCAAAAAGCTTCAAATTGATGCGTGACGCACCCTTCATAGCAAATGAGCCCGACTTATGCCTCTTGTCTAACTTTGACTTGGGCGCAGAAGAAGCCTGAGAGCCAGTCAGCACCTTGGACAGCGACTCAGCACCGGACCCAGACGTGACTTCCCCCTAACCCGCCTCGCAATGGGCTGCGGCGGGCCAGAATTCACTTCGCGATCCGCCCGAGTTCCGATCCGTCATGAAAGCTGACGAGAACTGACGTAAAACGGGGAGCTTCTGAATACTTTTTTTTAATTTTTTAGTTTTTTTTTTGCGCTATCATGGGCACAAAACACCTCCTTCTCCTCCTTATATACCTGGACCCGCTAAGCGTCTTAGCAGCGGGTGGGAAAAAAGCCAAACCGGGCCCCAGGAAGGTCCCCAAAGCCACGCCGGGGGCTCCCACACAGCAACCCATGAAGGGGGGGACGCCTCCCCCGCCGCCCGCCCCGGCCAGCAACCACGACACCTGCCTGGGCTACTACGACGTCAGCGGCCAGTATGATAAAATGTTTGCGTGCAACAACACGAATCATCGGTACTGCTGCGGGACGTGCTACTTGCGCTTCTGCTGCGAGTACAAAAAAGACCGGCTGGACCAAAAAGCATGCAAGAACTACCAGACCCCCGTGTGGGTGCAGACTGCCGCCCCATCCCCGGTGCCCACGGGTGAGACGTTCGAGGGCATGGACCAGGCCAACACGGCCGTCTACATCACCTGCGGGATCATCGCCTTTATCATCGTCATGGGGGTGTCGGCCAAAGTGGCTTACGACAAAGCCACGGAGCCGCCGCAAGAGATGAACATACACAGGTGAGTGAGGAGGGGTCGTGGGGGATAACAGTCACACCTGAACCTGTCTAATATTCCAAAAAGTAAAAAAATGGAAAAAAAAAACCCTCAATATCCTGCTGTAGTTTATACATTAAACCCAATCAATGCATCTAATGTGTAATAACAGCACTGGAAATCACACTATCACGCCAGCTGCAAACCTCTATTCCTTTATCTTGACACCTGTACTTTTCTTTTCTTCCAAAAAGTCCAAATCAGACACAAGCCAGAGTTTCCTGATGTACTTTGCATATTAATACCAATCTTTGCATGTAATAAATGTGTAATAACAGCTATATATTCCATTCATCGCCACCTCGTACGGGAAAACGGGCACATCTGGTTTCGAACACTAACACCAACTGTAAACCTCTGTTCTTTTTTTAATACTTTCCCCAGAAAGTCCAAATGATACACATATCATAGTATACTACTGTACTCTGTACATTAAAACCAACAATGGCATGTAATAAAACTGTAATAACAGCTACTTATTTTACATTCATCACCACCTTCCGCATGAAAGTTTATATGTTCCCCAAAACATTTTTCCCCGGATTGGAAAGAAATGCAGTATATATATATATATATATATATATTCGAAAATTAATATCACCTATTATCTGTAATAAATATGTTATAACACTCTTTTTTTAACCGTTCATAGATTCCAGATTAGACTGCAGTAAACTACATGATTTTCTACCTCGTTACGTAAAAAAACATTCATTATATGTAGTAAAAGCCATTTTTAAGACGAGACGCAACCTGCGGCATCCATTTGTAATTTGAAACAACTCGTTACATGTGTTCTAACACTTATTTTTTGTTATCCTTGTTAAAAACCATATTACACAGCAGAATCCAGCAATACTTTGTACATTGAATACATTATATTTTTTTTCGAACATGAGCATTAGTTACCTAAAACCAATCAATGCATATATTCAAGGTATAATAGTAGCCAAATTTAACATGTGTCACCGCTTTTTGCTTCAGAGTTTGTGCCCCCCTTCGCAAAAAAACACTTATTACATGTAATACATGTGTTGTAACACTTTTTTATAATGCTTCCAGTTTCCTTGCAAATAGTCACATAAAAACAATCAATGCATGTCATATTTGTGTCATAACAGTTATTCTACCTTTAACCGAGATTAGACTTGTATCTTGGATTACTTTGTACATACATGAAAGCCTATTATTGCATGTAATACACGTCTAACAGCATTCCCCCCCACATTTATCACTGCCATAGATGTAATGAATTCTGGTTTGCGCTGAAACATTTTCACAGTCATAAGTTTGAAGAAATACAACACAGTAACCATATTTAATGATGAATTGGATCTACTTTTTTTGCAAAAACAAAAAGAATAGTCACATTTCATTTATATTACATGTAATACACGTGTAACACCTTTTCACTTATATTTCTAACATTGGAAATACAGCAATAGCCCCCAATTAGCAACAATTTCCATCATGCCAAAATACAAAATCAATTTATTAATCTTTATACACAAATCAATTCAACAATTAATGACTTGTCGCGAGATGACGCGCTCCTTTGACATCGGATTCTATTAGCAGGACAATCCCCCAACCCCCCGAAAAATGTCAGACTGCAAGCCTGAAATAATTACAGACTTGAAAGAAGCTCATTACTCTTGCAGCGCTATGCTTGTGCGCGCATGCGTGAGAGATTTTTGATCGTTGACACTGCAGTCGTGAAAAAAGGGAAGAAAAGAGGGAAAAAGGGACACAGGGACCCCTGCAAATGGTAGACCAGCTGTCAAAGCGCAAGTCAGGTGCGCAATAGAGATGGGACAAGATAGGAACCTCGTTTGCGCCCCTGCTGAAGACCCCCACCCTGCCTCCCCCAGCTATTTTATTTTGTATTTTCATTATACGCAAGAGGGCCACATCTGCAAACAAAAGGCTGACGCGCGTTATTTCCTTCGGATTGAACGCTCCGATGCATTATTCAACACTCCGGCCAGTCTTAAGACTGTGAATAATGGATATTCTGCATGTCGGGGTTGCGCCAAGGTCGGGTGACACGCACGCACTTTTACGCACGGAATCATCATCCACAACAGGAAGTCAAGGCGGGACATAATCGTCAAAAAGCGGAAGAAAAAAAAAAACCTTTGAGCATGTGCAGCCGAGCAAAAGTCGTTTGATTTCGCTCATTTAGAAGCCGAGGCAGGAAAACCAAACAAACATTTTTTTTCTGCCTGGGATTTTTCTCTCTTGGGGTTTTTGCGTGCACCTGGCGCGCAGAAATACATAAAAAAAATCATTCGAGTTCAACCTCATTAAATGAGAAGCTCACATGTGCCGTGTTGGTGGTACTCGACCGTGATTAGTCGAATACCGAATCATTTTCTCCCATACAAAATGACGGTATTTATTTTAATGCGTTCTTAGGCATTCCAAAAAACCCAGATTATAAATAAAACGTGTACCTAAACACCCATAATTTCCCCAAATATTGATGTATGCAACTGAAACAAGATATTTAAAAAGAGTGGTTCACATGTGTCAAACTCATGGCCCATGGGCCAAATGTGGCCCGCCATATCATTTTATGTGGCACACAAGAGAAAAATGTGTCAAACTATGACTTGCAGTTTCAAATATGTCCACTGGATGGCGGCAAAAGCAGGCACTACTCGCAAAGTACTCACTGTAGGTGTATTTGCTGACCACCAATAATCAACCAGAGAACATCGAGGGAACAAATCCAGATTTTTTTTTCTACTTTACAGGTGGGGTGTGTCATTTTAGGTGTCTTTTAAAACCTTATATTTAGCACCACTGTTCAGAGATTCACAACACATTTAGAGATGTTTTTTTGTTAGTGTAGCCTGACAATGGTAAATGTAAGTCAAGTCAAAACCTGTTTCAAATACAGTCCAAACGCGAACCCAAACCCCCAAAAAGATGAAAAAAGAAGAGTTCATTAGTGTTTGAAGAATACGGTGACTGATCGCAGCCTCAAACTATGACTTTAAGCCAGGAGATGGCAGCAGAGAGTAGGAAGACACAACCTTTAAATAGAGGGATATGCAGCAGGGTACTCTAGCTCCTTTGTATATTAGATATGAAATGGAACATAGGTGGTTCCTATATTTAGGTCAACGTTTTAAATAAACAAATAAAAAGTAAAACGTCTTTGCAATCATTCAAATTAGTGTTTGCTAAATGTTTGACAACCTTTGTATATATGACTAAAAGATTAAACAATATAAATCAATTCAAAACTATTTACTGTACCTTTGAGTAGCAGATCGATGGCAGTACTCGTTCACCATACTCGTGTTTCCGAAAGATTTCCTTCTTCATCTCGGAAGTGTTTTCAATTTGGTCTTTTTTTCTTTCCTTTTGTCGCCAACTTTCTTGGGATCCACTATTATCTGCAAAGATAGAATCCACAATATCACAATAAATGCTCAACACGTGGTTTGGATACCCCTCAAAATTTTGCAAACCAACAAGGCAAAGGTAACCAAGATGGCCACTCATGTCACTCTGCCACACTTTCGACAGTTAAGCAAAAATTTGAAACCTTAACTAACCCGATCATAACTTGAGTACTGAAAATTTTCTGGGGTCAAATATAGATTTGTGCGAATACAGAGTCACCAAGATGGCCTCAAACATCGTTCGGCCATGTATACGGCTGTTTTCAGATGTACTTAAGAATGTTTGGGTGTCCATATTTAAACACCGAAACAAAAATGACAAAAATATTTGGGTCAAATACTGATTTTTTGTGAATAAAGAGTCGCCAGGATGGCTGTTGATCTTACACTGCCATGTTTTTGGCTGTGTTCGGGTGTGTTTAAGTTCCAATTTTTTTCAGGGTTAATATGAATTTGCGGGGCAGCACGGCGGCGCAGTGGTTAGCGCTTGTGCGGTACAGTTCATGTCATGGGAACCTGTCGTGGGTTCAAATCCAGCTCCAGACTTCCTGTGCGGAGTTTGTATGATCTCCCCGTGCTTGCGTGGGTTTCCTCCGGGCACTCCGGTTTCCTCCCACGTTCCAAAAACACGCATTTTAGGTGAATTGGCCGGTCCAAATTGTCCCTAGGTGTGAATGAGCGAATGAGTAGTCTGTCCCTGTGTGCCCTGCGATTGGCTGGCAATCAGTTAAGGGTGTCCCCTGCCCACTGCCCGGAGATGGCTGGGATGGGCTCCAGCCCTCCCGCGACCCTAATGAGGATAAGCGGTACGGCTGATGAGATGAATATGAATTCCCCAAAAGGGGCCCCTCATCTCACTCAGCCCTGTGTTCCATTATGATCGGGTATGTTCGAGTTCTGTTTTTTTCGTTTGAATATTGAAGTAAAAAATGCTCAAATTTTTTAGTTGAAAACAGATTTGTGCGAACACAGTCACCAAAATGGCCATTTATTTCACTCGGCTACTAGTTCAGCAATGTTTGGCTATGTTCAAGTTCCGGTTTTTTTTTGAGCTCCGAACCAAAAATACCCAATGTCTTTGGTCCAATACCTATTCGTTCAAGTATTAAGGTATCACTGGAATGTCTTTCCAGGCTTAAAAAACACAAACACATTTATGCCATTTTGATGTCCATATCAATCATTGGGAGAGAACGACAGAAATCAACAGGCTTTGAGAATGACTCTGTATCCTCAGGGCCCTTGCCGACATCCTGAGGCAACAGGGGCCCATCCCTATTTCACAGTACGACTGCGAGAACTTTGCGGCCATGAACGGCTCGTCCAAAGACAACACACCGGTCAGAACCTCCTCCAAGAACCACTACACACCGGTCCACGCCTCCAAGTCCAACCACGGTAGGATTTCCCCTTTCCATTACATCAAGAAGCTACAATGAATCTGGCCCCTGATCAAACTTTGTGGGGCCCTGTATAAAAAGTTTAGATTTTAAGAAAAAAAAGACGAGACATAAATCATTCATAATCAAGGAATTTCAGAAATGGTCGGAATGTTAGGAATGCTAAGAATGTATAGTCAGGTCAAGTCATGTTTATTTGTATAGCCCTTAATCACAAAGAGTCTCAAAGGGCTGCACAGACCACAGATTATTGCAAACCACAGACTATTTTTCAACATCCCCAGATCTAAAACCTACATGAGGGCAAGGAAAAACTCAAAAAACCCAGGATGAGTCAAGTCATATTTATTTGTGACACCCTTAATCACAAAAAGTCTCAAAGAGCTGCACAGACCACAAATTATTGCAAACCACAGACTATTATGACACCATCACATGATCTAAAGCCTACATGAGGGCAAATGATAGACAGATATTGTCAACATAAAATATAGGTTATTCATATGCTATAGAATAGAAGTGTGTTTTAAGCTTCGATTTAAACATTTCCACTGAGGTTGCAGATCGGATCTCAGGGGGAAGAGCATTCCACAGCACCCGGGCCCAAATGGAGAACACTCTATATCACTGGTGTCAAACAGGCGGCCCGCGGGCCAGATCAGGCCCGCTAAGGGATTGAATCCGGCCCACGAGACAACACTCAGAGAAGCGAAAGAGAAAAACAAGCTGCAGGTTGAAATATGTCAACTTGATCGATATCTCTCTCTCTCTCTTGCTCTCTCTTGCTCTTTTCCACCCCTTTTCTCTCACTCTGTCTCTTTCACTCTGTCTCTTTTTCTCTTTCTTTGTTGCTCTTTGTCTCTTTCTCTCTCTGTCTTTTTAACTTCTTTTGCTCTAATTTCCTTTTCTCTCTTTTCTCTTTCTCTCTCCCTACCCTTTGCGCTTTCTTTTCTCTTTTCTCTCCTTTTGTCTTTCTATTTCTCTGTGGATTTCTAGCTTCCGCTCTCATTCTTTCCCCCTCTCTCACGACTTATCTTTTTATCTCTTTTGTTTCTCACACTCTCTCCCTCTCTCTCTTTTTCTTTCCTTGTCCCGCCCTCTCTCATTTTCCCTCCCTCTTTCTCTTATTTTTTTTATCTCTCTTTCGCTTTAATCTACTTGTCTGGCCAGAATGACCCCCGACAGAATGTTTGTTCTATCGTGTGGCCCCGGAGTTCAAATGAGTTTGACACCCCTGTTCTATATAATGTATATTAATCTTAAATTGTATTCTTCTTTTGGGAGTTTATGACAATCAGAGGGTTATAAACAACAAAAACTGTTAGGTTTATGACCCTTTTTGACAAAATCTGAATTGTTACTCTTTTTGATTTAGGACACACGAGTCTAAAATAGAGATCCATACATTGGTTTGTTTAATGGTCATTTTTCTGACAGTAGATGTTTGCGGATCACGCAATTTTAGGTTGTAATTTCCTTTTTCACCACTAGATGGAAGAGAAAGCTTAGTTTTTACAGTAGTTCCCTACCATCACCTAATTATCAGGACAAAAAAGTTTAAACCACTCAACGATTGAATTTTAGGACCACATTTTTCATTTTTTTCCCACTTTGTAAAATGTAGTGAACCGTAATTTCAAAAGTGACAACACATTCTAGTTATTAACCAGTCCTTTCAAATAATTGAGAATCGGCAACCACAATTTATCATGCAACCTAAACAAAAAGAATCATAATGCTACCAACTGAAACCTATTTTTTTTTTTTTTTTTTTTTTAGGTTTTTAGGAATTTTGGATTTTCTGTTATTTTATTTTTCTTGTTATTTTTTTCTAACATATTTTTCAAAACTATAGTTTCTGCCACTAAATGTCCTCTGTGGCTCAGGCACATTTTAAGTTTGTTGTTTCACTACTCACCACTAGATGTCAGACAAAGATGTTTTTCTCTCATTCTTAATCCCTTTAAAGTATTTTTGAGCTGCCCCTACTCAGGGCAAATTCACTTTTCAGTATGCAGGTCTATGACTATATTGTTTATTTAAAATACAAAAACAAATACATTCAAGTACTTTTTGGGGGAACTAAATTGCATTGCAATATCTCTGTATTATTTGTGATTGCAACATCCTTTGCTGTCTGGTAATCCTGAAAGGGGGATGCCACACATGTGGTCCCTTCTCAAGGTTTCTTCATTTTCCTCATGTTGAGGTTTTCCTTGCCCTCATGTTGGTTCCAGATCAGGGGATGGTGTCATAATAGTCTGAAAAAATAGTCTGTGTAATAACCTGTGAAGCCCTTTGAGACTCTTTGTGATTAAGGGCTATACAAATAAAAATGACTTGACTTTTTTGGTGGAGTTATTCATTTTTCCCAGCAGCCTTTGGGTTGTTTTCATTGTCACATAGCTCAACCTTCCAGCTATGTCACGTTAACATCTCATAATCTTCACATACGAGAAAGAAGTTGTGAGCCGCTGCTGATAATTGCAGTTTGGCGAGGTAACGCGGCCGTTCCGTGTCTGGCGACCTCACAGGAACGCCGAGGGGGAAGCAGCCGCTAACGTGTGATTTTGTTGGAGAGGGCGTAAAGTCGCAGGTAAAACAGGGGAGAATTTTCAAGCAGTGGTGACAAAAATGGTTGAGAGTTTAGCACAAAATGTGATTTTAGGGTAGCCACAGGAAGGTCAGGCCAGTCTTTATGTTTTTTAGGTTTTTGTGGGGCAATTTTGTGAATAGTTTTCTTATTTGTATTGTTTTTATTTATAGAAAATGGAGAGATATTTGAAAAAATTGGGGGAGGGGACATTTGGACATAATACTTTGTTTTGAGGAATGCATTTCATTTTTTGTTGCTTCTTATGTGGGGCGAGTTATGAATCAATGACTTAATTGAGGGTGACACAGTGGATGGGTGGTTAGCACAAAGTCCCACGGTGCAGAGGTTCAGGGTTTAAGTCCAGCTACCGCAACCTCCCCGTGTGGAGTTTGCATGCTCTTCCCATGCCTGCGTGGGTTTTCTCCGGGCGCACCATTTTCCTCCCACGTTCTAAAAACATGCATAATTGGCCAGTCTAAATTGTCCCTAAGTTTGAATAAGTTGTCTGTCTCTGTGTGCCCTGCGATTGGCTGGCAAGCAGTTGGGTGTCCCCTGCCCACTGCCTGAAGATAGCTGGGATGGGCTCCATCACTCCCGTGACCCAACTGAGAATAAGCGGTGCCGATAATGAATGGATGGTTGGACTTCATCGAGGAGCAAATTTAATTTTTGGTAGTTTTGTAAATAAAAAAACTTTATTCAAGAAGAAAATTACATACCTAACCAAAACCCTCTAATCCAGGGGTCCACAACAAGCCAGATATGTCTCTTTTTATGAGAACATCTGGCTCGGAATTGAAACAAAAAACATCGTAATCATCTCTGTGACTATCCAATTTTAGTAAACGCGAAGCCGAAGCAACATAGTGATCCAAAAGTATTGCCCAAAATATGTAGGGCAAAGATTCAACTCCCGGTGTTACACTAACATACCCTGTTTTGGCTGCACCTGTATAAGGAATATTTTATATGGTAGCTCAAACAATCTATGGTCACTGTTGGAACACTTTATAATGAAAACTCACAGAACCAACTGTAAACCCCCTAAAAAACAGCCAAGAACAACCAAGAGGAATTTGATTGGGTGAACGGCAGGGGTAAGGTGGATCTTCACACATGTAACACACTCCCCTAAATACATCCTTATACTTCTTGTTACAGTATTTTGTGACATTTCTACAAAATAACTTTGCTCCCACCTTGTTTTGAAACTATTTTTTTATGATAAAAATGACCTCAACAATCTTCATTAACTGGAGAAGAGAGACATTTTAAGTGGTTAGTATTTGTTGATAGCCCTGGCATTATTTATCAAGTTATGATCGTGACACAGTAAAATCCAATGTGCTGGAAAAAATGGCTTTTGTCTGGTGTTTTTGTTGAATTTTGGCTTAAAATATATAATGTGGCGCTCAAAAAAATAAAAACATTTTGCTTTCATGGCTCTGAGTCAAAAAGGGTCCTGACCGCAGCCCTTACCCCAACACTACCCCTTACAACAGTAGAGGTTTTAGTCTTAATGCCCACAATGGTAAAACAAAACCTTGTCATTTTCTATGAATTATAGCACGTAAGAAAATCAAAGCCTATGTAACAAAGTATGCAAATGAGGAGTTCCACAAGGCTCTATCCACCGTCCACTTGCTCACATCCCAGAACTCTTTCCATCCCGAAGCCCATGCTGACTTATTACACACGAAAGCTTCCATTTTTTTTCTTTTACGTCAGAGTGTAAACATGGCGCGCCCTGCAGCCACAACAAGTACTAGACCTTGAAAATGAGCAGCAGATACCCTAACAGGACTTTTGCCTTCAGTCAAAATAAACAATAATCGCTCCTCTGAGTAATGCAATTTGGCCGGCAGCTCCCTGAACTGAAGTTGATTTATTAAGCGCAGTCCACAGGCAATGATTTACCTCTTCAGCCCCTCTACCCTTGTTCTTTTCGATTTCTTTTCCTTTCAATGCAAACAGATGAAATGTATAGGCTGCCGGCACTTGAGGTGAAGTACTCTCATTTTACTAAGAACAAGTCTTGATTTTTCATTGTACCCTGCATGCATATATGGCACCAACTGCTGGATGTGGCAACGTGGGGTCAGAAATACTTTTTTTTTATTAAAAGATGGCCTTAAAATATGAAAATAACAAAAATATCAAAAACGAAAATTGTATTTGTGTGGAAAAAAACCCCATAATATTTTCCAGTATTTGTGCCATTCCCACTACCAAATAGTTGGTATGTTTTTGTTTTATTTAGGAAATACTTGAATACAAATACCTAAAGTCAGACAAATCTAATATGAAGTTCGCGTGTTGTACTTCCAAGAGTTTAATTAGTAATATAAAGTATATACATAAAGTTAACTGAAAATACAAAACTGTAATACGTTATCTATCGCGTTTGAAGGGGACCAGCCCCCCCGGCTATGAGTAAAAAGCCACAGAGTAGCCTGGGGATAATGGATCGTGGCCAAGACAGTGCAGTTTAAGACAGAAAGAGAAAGCATGCTTCAGCAGCCCAAAGTGAACAAAAAAGAAAGCAATCTGCCAGCGCTGCTCCCAGCAATAGTTGGCCAGGGATATTGGACCGTGGCCATTATTGTGCATTTTATTTTGGGTGGTCTGAAATGGCATGCCTCTCGACAAAAACTTTCAGCTCATACCTGCTGGACGCTTATGGGATTAGGGATAATGGATTGCAGCCGCATGCGGTTCACTATTTGGTGGACAGATTGATAAAAAAAAGAGCCGCTGGACCTGACAAACACATGCTTTGTCATCCACTGCTCACAGCAATGTGCGATTGGGGATAATGGGTCGCAGATTATTTTTCAGCCCATAATGGCGAAGTACGAAGCGCGAAATAACGAGGGATTACACTACACACAGTATTTCATTGAGTTCAGTGTTCATAAAGTAGTCATACAGCTCGTTGAAAATAAACCACAAGTATTTTCCAGTATTTGTGCCATTCTCATTTTAAAGGTCAGTATTTTGGAGACAATCAAGGATGGCGATAATAGCTTTACACCTTTGTTTGTTTGTTTTTTCTCCCCCCCCCTGCTGCGATGACCTTTAAGGCGACTCGAGTTTGTTGTTTTCTGTTGGGTGGAAGAAATAAAAAATAAATCATCTGCACTTTTCCCCAACTTTCAAAGTCATCCGGCTCCATTATCCCTCACGCCCGTTTAATTGCCGCTCTGTTTGTTGACCGATGCAGCCCTCATTAAACGATGACTGAGGATCCCAAACGAGGTTAATGCCAGTCGGTGCCCGGCCACCGTTTACATCCCGATAAACAAAAAAATGCTCCACTCGATCGGTCCGGGTCGGCATGAGCTGGATTCATTTGAATATTTTACAGCTTTTAATGGATCTGCCCTTGAGTTGCTAAGAAGCCGGCCCCTTGGCCCCCTTTGCAAAGTTTATGACAGTCGTGCCGAGAGAGACAAAACAAGAGGCGTGGGAGGGGGGCACTCACCCTTCTCACTCTCAGTTAATTATCATAACGCGCTCTTCAACACCCACCCTGGAATTAATAGCGTGTGCGGGTTCACCACTGACTCCCACTTGTCAATAGCGTCGGCGCTCGTTTTGTCTGATATCATTATTGGGTTTCGGAAAAAAGGTTCCACGTCAGCCTTGGTTTTTGTCCTCACAAACTACACCGCGGGGTAGTCGAACAGGCGGCCCTGGGATTGAATCCGGCCGGCGGGACGACACTCAGAGAAGCGCAAGAGAAAAACAAGCTGCAGGTTGAAATATGTCAACTTGATGTTGCCAAAGCCAGGTGCCTCTCACAAAGACACTGTACCTCTCTCTCTCTCTTTCTCTTTCTCTCTGTCTCCTTCACTCTCTTTTCCACCCCTTTTCTCCCACTGTCTCTTTTACTCTTTTCCACCCCTTTTCTCCCACTCTCTGTCTCTATCACTTTCTTTTCCACCCCTTACCTCCCACTCTCTGTCTCCTTCGCTCTCTTTTCCACCCCTATTCTCCCACTCTCTCTCTCTCACTCTCTTTTCCACCCCTTTTCTCCCACTCTCTGTCTCTTTCACTCTTTTCCACCCCTTTTCTCCCACTCTGTCTCTTTCACTCTCTTTTCCACCCCTTTTCTCCCACCCTCTGTCTCTATCACTCTCTTTTCCACCCCTTGCCTCCCACTCTCTGTCTCTTTCACTGTCTTTTCCACCCCTTTTCTCCCACTTTCTGTCTCTTTCACTCTCTTTTCCACCCCTTTTCTCCCACTCGCTGTCTCTTTCACTCTCTTTCCACCCCTTTTCTCCCTCTTGCTGTCTCTTTCACTCTCTTTTCCACCCCTTTTCTCCCACACTCTGTCTCTTTTGCTCTCTTTATCTCTTCCTTTGTTGCTCTCTCTCTCTCTCTCTCTCCCTCTCTCCCTCCCTCTCTCTATCTCTCTCTCTCCCACCCCTTTTTTCCCACTCTCTGTCTCTTTCACTCTCTGTGTCTCTCTTTTTCTCTTCCTTTGTTGATCTTTGTCTCTTTCTCTCTCTGTGCCTTTTATAACTTCTTTTGCTCCAACTTCTTTTTCCCTTTTCTCTATTCTTCTCTTTCTCTCTTCCTACCCTTTGCGCTTTCTTTTCTCTCCTTGTGTCTTTGGATTTCTTTCTTCCTCTCCCTTTCTTTCCCCCTCTCTCACGACTTCTCTGTTTATCTCTTTTCTTTCTCGCTCTCTCTTTGTCCCGCCCTCTCTCCGTTTCCCTCCCTCTTTCTCTTATTTCTTTATCTGTTTTTCTTTCTCTTTAATCTACTAGTCCGGCCCCCGACAGAATGTTTGTTCTATCGTGTGCCACCCCCCCGTCCAAACAGTATATTATAACTTTACGTCAGTCCCCACAAATATATTGGAAAACAACTACACTCAAAGGGAAAGTGTGTATTATTCGACCACTAGGTGTCACTGTTTTGTGTTTAGTGCAACCAAAAACAAGTGCTACAAAATACAAACTACAGAGACTGATTGTTACTAAACCACGACATTTTTCTTCATGTTTTTTGTCTAACCTTTTGTGAGACTATGTTTTTGGGCCCCGTAGCAGCAAAATGGCCGACAATTATGTTAGCTCCCTGTAGGTTGGCTCTCATTATGGAATATATGAAAAATGTTCAACCTATGAGTATTTTAGAAATGCCCATTTATTTGATAGATCATTAGAAAAACAACTAAGTTTTATTGAAACCACTAGGAGGCACTAAATACAGTCCCTTTCATTTGCTGAGCAAATTGAAAGGGCCTCCGAGCTAGAAATGATCGTTGGGCTAGAACTGGTCCTTGGGTTTCAAATTACGGTCTTGAAAAAGGGTTTTGGTTTCCAATTAAGATTCCATTTGGAAATATAGGTCTAAAATAAGGTTTGTAAATCAGTAATCCCCACCATGTATTTCCAGGTTTCTGTGTCTGAGCTAGAAACGACCTTGGAATCTGGCGTGCCTCCCCCTGGTCCTTGGGCTAGAAGTGCTCCTTGGATTTTAAACTAAGCTTTTGAAATAAGTGTTGGGTTTCGAATTAGGATTCCAAATTGATGATATAAGTCTTAAGTAGGGTTTTAAAAACAATAGTTCCCATCAAGTATTACCACATTACTGTATTCGAGCCTGACTCGACCTTGAAGTCAGGCCTGCCTCCCCCTGGTCTTTGGGCTGGAACTAGTCATTTGGCCATAAACTTCAGTTTAGGTTTCCAATTAGGATTCCAAATTGATTACATAGGCCCAAAGTAAGGTTTTAAAATCAGTAATCCCCATCGAATAACACCACATTACTGTGTCTGAGCCTTACTCGACCTTGGAGTCATGCCTGCCTCCCCCTGGTCCCCTGCTGCTTGGGCTCGAACTAGTCATTTGGCCATAAAAAATAGTTGGGCTTCAAACTACGGTTTGGGTTTCCAATTAGGATTCCAAATTGATTACCTAGGCCCAAAGTAGGGTTTTAAAATCAGTAATCCTCATCGAATATGACCACAGTACTGTGTCTGAGCCTGACTCGACCTTGGAGTCAGGCCTGCCTCCCCCTGGTCCTCCAGCTGGAACTGGTCGTTTGGCTATAAATGGTACTTGAGATTCAAACAAGACTTTTAAATAAGGGTTTGGGTTTCCAATTAAGATTCCAAACTAGTGATAAAGGTATAAAGTAGGGTTTTAAAAATAATAGTTCCCATTGAGTATTACCAAATCACTGTGTCTGAGCCTGACTCGACTTTGGAGTCAGGCCTTCCACCCCCTGGTCCTTGGGCTGGAACTAGTCATTTGGCCAGAAATGATAGTTGGGTTTCAAACTACAGTTTGGGTTACCAATTTGGTAATGTAGACCCTAAGTAGGGTTTTAAAATTTAGTAATCCCCATTGAGTACGACCACATTACTGTGTCTGAGCTTGAATCGACATTGGAATCAGGCCTGCTTCCCCCTGGTCTTTCATCTGGAACTGGTCGTTTAGTTTGAAAATCAAGTACCTTTTATAGCCAGAGTTTCAAATATGGTTTGGGTTTCCAATTAGGATTCCAAATTGGTGATAAAGGTCCAAAGTAGGGTTTTAAAATTAATAGTTATTATAGAGTATTACCACATTACCGTGTCTGAGCCGGACTCGACTTTGGAGTTAGGTCTGCCTACCCCTGCTACTTGGGCTAGAACTAGTCATTTGGCCATAAATGATAGTTGGGTTTCCAACTACAGTTTGGGTTTCCAATTTGGTAATATAGGCCGAAGTAGGGTTTTAATATCAGTAATCCCCATCGAGCATGACCACATTACTGTGTCTGAGCCTGAATCGACCTTGGATTTAGGCCTGCCTGCCTCCGCCTGGTCCTTGAGCTAGAACTGGTCATTTGGCTATTAACGGTACTTAAGTTTCAAACTACGGTTTTGAAAAAGGGTTTGAGATCATAATGATTCAAAATAAGTGATACCGGTCCAAATTAGGGTTCTAAAATCAGTAATCCCCACCGAGTATTTCCACATCACTGTGTCCGAATTTCAAATCGACCTTGGAGTCAGACCTGCCTCCCCCCGCTGACAAATCGTCAAGGTTCATAAAAAAAAGATCATTACTCCCATTTGCAACCTCTCAAAGGTATTAGAGGGCCTTGGGCGCCCTGTGCAGAATTCAGATGACGTCTTACAATACAAAAAGCACAAAGCGGCCATTTCATGCGCCACATGCGCAATTTTACGCCGTGGTCGGGGTGAAAAATCGTGATTTCCGCTGCAGCAAGGACGCGCAATTCACAGTTCCCAGGACTTTCTTTTATGCCGCAGAAGGGGAAGAGCATGCAGAGCATGACGAAGGGGCCCTTCTGTTCCAAAGGGGGTCTTTTTTATATTTAAGGGCCATCATGTTGAGGGGGTAGGGCCCACTGACATCCAGTCAGGGGGAGGCAGTGCCTCACCTGTCGTCATGTAAATGGACTATAATTATAAATTCCCATCTCATCTCATTAGCCGTACCGCTTACCCTCATTAGGGTCGCGGGGGGGCTGGAGCCCATCCCAGCCATCTCCGGGCAGTGGGCAGGGGACACCCTGAACTGGTTGCCAGCCAATCGCAGGGCACACAAGGACAGACAACTCATTCGCTCATTCACACCTAGGGACAATTTGGACCGGCCAATTCACCTGAAATGCATGTTTTTGGAACGTGGGAAGAAACCGGAGTGCCCGGAGGAAACCCACGCAAGCACGGGGAGAACATACAAACTCCGCACAGGAAGTCTGGAGCTGGATTTGAACCCACGACAGGTTCCCATGACATGAACTGTGCCACACAAGCGCTAACCACTGCGCCGCCATGCTGCCCATAATTATAAATTGAATTGCTAAATTCATTCAGTGTTATAATGCTTTCTCATTTAATTGCACATATTTGATTTCCATTTTAAAAATTGCTGATTTTTCAAATGATATTATGAATATTATTAATTCAGTAGTCTGCACTTGCTTCTTCCTGGTCAGTGAACAAATAGCAAACACGATTTAATTATTATATTATATATATACCACAGCCATATCCCCCTCGTGGGAGGTGGCTAGAGTCATTTCTGACTCTTTTTGGGAGATTGATTCAGAGGAGGGGATTCCCAGCCCCCTCGCTCAACCCAACTGTGGTGTTGGGAGTCATTAGGTGACCAAACCCCCCAATTGCAACCCCTAATGCTGAACGCCAAGCAGGGAGGCAACGGGTACCAATGTTCAGGGTTGGGTAGGGTTACTTTAACTTGATTACTTATTATATATATAACTCCATAAAAATATTTGTGCAACTTATAACAAGAAAGCTATGATGGTGAGATGAAACTTCATGGAGCACTATCATATATATATATATATATATATATATATATATATATACATATACAGAGGATAAGCGGTACAGCTAATGAGATGAGATGAGATATATATACAGGGTTGGGTAGGGTTACTTTAACTGGATTACTTTCAATTACTTTTGGATGACTCCAATTCCAAATATGCTAATAAAAGACAACAGAAACTAAATATGAACAGAATGATGACTCACGACACGTGGTAAGCTTTCTCTCCTGGCTTTGATCTCCGGCAAAACTAACACAAATTGCGACAGAAACAAAATGAAAATAAACCCAAACAGCTTGCCAACATCATTTTTGCCGTTCCATGTATTCCGTTACTCCCCGAGCCTGCACTAAATTAAGTAATTTTATTCATATTTAGTTTCTTTTGTCTTTTTAGCATATTTGGTATTGGAGTAATCCAAAAGTAATTGAAAGTAATCCAGTTAAAGTAACCCTACCCAACCCTGCCAATGTTGAAGTCTTAGGTATGACTCAGCCGAGGCTTGAACCACAAGTCTCAGGGCAGCTCATTTTCCTCTTGCGCTTCTCTCACTGTTGTCTTGCGGGCCAGATTTAAACCACTGGTGGGCCGAATCGGGCCTGCGGGCCACCTGTTTGACACCTGTGGTGTAAGAGTCTTATTGATGCTTTTATTCAAATAGGGCAGAACATAGACTTCGATTTGAAAATCAGGTAGGACAGTAAAACATTTATTTTCTATGCTACAGTTTGTATGTAGTAGCGCCACCTATCGATGATCCACGCAATGACACCCAAGAACGGGTTGCGGGTGTTTGTTTGTGGATTTAATGTCGTGTTGAAGGACTGTTGTGGGTGGTCGGCTCGTGCCAAAGTGTTTTTGCTGATCGGAAAACCCAAAAACTGGCGCACACACCGAAAATTGCCACCTTGACGTGTAGAACATTTCAAAATCAAGATCAACGGCGCAATGAAGAGATGTTGTTGTAATATTGAATGTGTTATAATGGTGTGAGTTTTCAATCAATTAATAACTTCATTGAATTATTCAAAGCACCCTTTGATTACTTATTTACCTCATCTCAATGTATTCTTTCATTTCGTTGTTAGACAGTTTCCACATCTGGGGTGTCGAACTCATTTTAACTCAGGGGCCACACAATAGAACAAACATTCTCTCCGGGGCTAGACTAGTCCATTGAGGAGAAAGAAAAAAAAAAAGAGGGAAAGAAATAAGATAAAGAGAGGGAGCAAAAAGGAGCGAGTGTTGGAAAAGGAAAGAGAGAAAGGGAGAAAGGGAGAAAGAGAAAGGAAGAGAGAAAGAGAAAGGGAGAGAGAAAGGGAGAAAGGGAGAGAGAAAGAGAAAGGAAGAGAGAAAGAGAAAGGGAGAAAGAGAAAGAGTGAAAGAGAGAGATAGAATGAAAAAAGATAAAAAGAGAAATAAAAGAAATAAAGAGAGAGAAAGAAAGAAATCCAGAGAGAAATAGAAAGAGAGAAGGAGAGAAACAAGGAGAGAAAGACAGAAGGGTAGAAAGAGAGAAGGGGAAAGTGAGAGAGAGAGCATGAGAATGAAAAAAGATAAAAAGAGAAATAAAAGAAATAGGGCGAAAGAAAGAAATGCAGAGGGAAATAGAAAGAGGAAAGAGAGAGATAGAATGAAAAAAGATAAAAAGAGAAATAAAAGAAATAAAGAGAGAGAAAGAAAGAAATCCAGAGAGAAATAGAAAGAGAGAAGGAGAGAAACAAGGAGAGAAAGACAGAAGGGTAGAAAGAGAGAAGGGGAAAGTGAGAGAGAGAGCATGAGAATGAAAAAAGATAAAAAGAGAAATAAAAGAAATAGGGCGAAAGAAAGAAATGCAGAGGGAAATAGAAAGAGGAAAGAGAGAGATAGAATGAAAAAAGATAAAAAGAGAAATAAAAGAAGTAAAGAGAGAGAAAGAAAGAAATCCAGAGAGAAATAGAAAGAGAGAAGGAGAGAAACAAGGAGAGAAAGACAGAAGGGTAGAAAGAGAGAAGGGGAAAGTGAGAGAGAGAGCATGAGAATGAAAAAAGATAAAAAGAGAAATAAAAGAAATAGGGAGAAAGAAAGAAATCCAGAGAGAAATAGAAAGAGAGCATGAGAATGAAAAAAGATAAAAAGATAAATAAAAGAAATAAAGAGAGAGAGAGGAAGAAATCCAGAGAGAAATAGAAAGGGAGAAGGAGAGAAACAAGGAGAGAAAGACAGAAGGGTGGAAAGAGAGAAGGGGAAAGTGAGAGAGAGCATGAGAATGAAAAAAGATAAAAAGAGAAATAAAAGAAATAGGGAGAAAGAAAGAAATCCAGAGAGAAATAGAAAGAGAGGAGAGAAACAAGGAGAGAAAGACAGAAGGGTAGAAAGAGAGAAGGGGAAAGCAAGAGAGAGAGAGAGAGAGAGAGAGAAATCAAAAAATAGAGAGAAAGAAAAATCCAGAGAGAAATAGAAAGAAGGAGAGAAACAAGAAGAGAAAGACAGAAGGGTAGAAAGAGAGAAAGAGAGAGAAAGAGAAAGAGAGAAAGAGAGAGAAAGAGAAAGAGAAAGAGAAAGAGGGAGAGAGAGAAGGAAAAAAGGAACAAAAAAAGAGAAAAAGCAACAGGGAGTGAAAGAGAGAAGAGTGAGAGAGTAAGAATGGAGGAATAAAGCGAGGGAGAGAGAGAGAAAGAAATACAAGTATAGCGTCTTTGTGAGAGGCACCTGGCTTTGGCAACATCAGGTTGCCATATTTAAACCTGCAGCTCATTTTTTTCTTGTGCTTCCCTCAGTGTTGTCTCACGGGCCGGATTCAACCCCTTAGTGGGCCTGATCCGGCTGCCTGTTTGACACTCCTGCTCTACATTGTTTTAAGTGGTGTTCCGATTTACTGTTGGGAGGGAGGCCATTAGTCATATCAAACCACCTGTATTCAGTCTGAACAAAGGACAGTTATAAAAAGCTGTGATTTGGGGAATTTTCCACTAACTTATGTTTCGTTTTCTCCGCCTCTTTTGGTTTACCCATTTTTAAAGTGCATTTGTGAAACTATTCCGGTCTTGTCCTGTACTCATAAGCTCAGCTAATTGTGTTATTTTTTGTAATAAAAAAACAAAAAGTTTTTGCTCGTCTTGTCTCGTGATCCTGATGTTGATTCATTCGGTGTCAAAACTAGTTGACAGGTAATTTGGGCCTTGAGACACAGCAAAATGAGCCAAATTATTACATATTCGGATTCTTTCATGTAAGTATAATTATTGGCAATTCTGAGAGTGGAGGCTGCACAGTAGTGGGAGTGGTTCACTTCAATATTGGCCGATTGGAGCAGTTCATTTTTCGTTTTACTTTTGTAAAAACAGTTATAGAATGTATAAAAATTTGGTTAAATAAGATAGAATGCATCTGACACAAATTGCCAAATATCTTTCAATTTTTGTCTCTGGAATTAGTATTTTTGTCGTCTTTTTCGCTCTTTCTCTATTAGTTGATCTCTCCCTCTCTTTCTATAGCCCTCTCTTTCTCCCTTTCATTCTTTTTTTCTTTGTCACCGTTTCTCTCCCTTTATTTCGCTTACTCGCTCTCTCCCTTTGTCTTTCTTTTATCTCCCTTTATTTCACTCTTTCATTCTTTTCTGTCCCTCTGTTTCTCTCTTTTTTCTCCATTTGCTTTCTGTCTTGCTCTTTTTCTCTCAATCTTTGTCTTCTTTCTCTCTTGCTTTTTCTTCTCTTTCACTCTTCTTTTTATTTTCTTTCTTGTTCTCTCTCTCCCTTTTTCACCTTTCCCCTCTTTCTAGTTCTCGCATTTTTTCTCTCTCTCTGGCTATTATTTTCTTTCTCTCTATCTCTTTGCTTTCCTTCATACACACCCTCTCCCTTTACCGTTTCCCTCTTTCTTTCACCACTTCTCTACATATTTCTCTCTTTTTACCCTCTCTGCATCTCTCTCTCTTTCTGACTTTTTCTTTCTTTCTTTCTTTGTAATATACTAGTCCGGCCCCTGTGGGAATGTTTTTTTTTTTACCATGAGGCCCCCAAGCTAAAATATTTTTGACAACCCCTGAAATAGGGGTGATGGCAAAACCATTCAGCATTAATTGACTTGAATATAATTGACAGTTAATTAGTAATCTGATTCAATGCATTGTTAAAAAAAGGGGAACCGAGAGGTTGCAGGTTCGATTCCTGACTCCTCAGAGTGAAAATGTCAAAGTGTCCTTGGGCAAGACACTAAATCCCTAAAGCCCCCAATAGGCAGGCCTTAAATGTCACCCCACCACCAGTGTCTGGAGTGTGTGTGAGTGGTTAAGAGTGAAGTATATTGTAAACCGCTTTGGGGGAGGGGTCTTCAGTGACTACAGCGCTATGTAAATGCAGTCCATCCACAGCAAATGAATTCATTTTTAGAAGTTTTACTACAATTTTATCCTTCAAGTCAAGTGGTTAGCGCTTGTGCGGCACAGTTCATGTCATGGGAACCTGTCGTGGGTTCAAATCCAGCTCCAGACTTCCTGTGCGGAGTTTGTATGTTCTCCCCGTGTTTGCGTGGGTTTCCTCCGGGCACTCTGGTTTCCTCCCACGTTCCAAAAACATGCATTTCAGGTGAATTGGCCGGTCCAAATTGTCCCTAGGTGTGAATGAGCGAATGAGTTGTCTGTCTTTGTGTGCCCTGTGCTTGGCTGGCAACCAGTTCAGGGTGTCCCCTGCCCACTGACCGGAGATGGCTGGGATGGGCTCCAGCCCCCCCCTGTGACCCTAATGAGGATAAGTGGTACGGCTAATGAGATGAGATGAGATTTTTGAAGGGGCGTCGCTAGAGAGCTACGCAGGTCTAAAGAATAATAATGATTGAATAAAATTATGAAATAATAATAATATATATATTTTTTTTTTTTTTAAATGTGCGCCGCTTCTTTGCGGATTTTCACTTATCGCGGGTGGGTTTGGTCCCCATTAACGGTGATAACCGAGGTCCCACTGTATTTCTCTCCAATCTCTCTTTCTCTCTCTCTCTCTCTTCCTCCATTGTCTCTCACTCTCTATCTTTTTCTCTTTCTTTGTTCCTTTTAGTCTTTCTCTCTATGTCTTTTTACCTTATTTTGCTCTCTTCATTTTTCCTGTTACTCTCTTTCTCTCTCCCCTTCTGTCTTTCCCTTTTCTCTCCTTCCATTTGTCTTTGGATTTCATTCTTTCTCTTTCTTTCCCCCTCTCTCACTATTTCTGTTTTTATCTTTTGTTTCTCACGCTCTCTCTCTGTCTCTCTTTCTCTTTTTTGTCCCACCCTCTCTCCCTATCTTTCTCTTCTTTCTTTCTTTCTCTCTTTTTCTTCTTTCTAATCTACTAAACCGGCCCCGAGAGAATGTTCAATTTTGTGGCCCCCGAGCTTAAATGAGTTTGATACCCCTGCTATAAACGCTTCCATGTGTGTCCAAACAGGTCACTACGGGAAGGAGAGCATTCGCAGCAGCACCGGAGCAGACCTTCACAATTTCATCTCGTCCGGCTTCGTCACGTTGGGGAGGGGTCCTCACAAAGGTAAAATGTTTTTTTTTCGTTTTTTGGAGGAACTGCAGTTCTCCTTGAGCTAACATACCAAAGAGCACGCAGCCATGTTGGCCATGCTCCGATTTCTCGAAACCTGTAAGAAGATGACTCCTGCTTTTTGTGGTATTACACGCCATATTACTTGCACTTCTTTTGTGTTTTCTATTACTTTCATGAAGTATTTAAGCACACAAAATAAATAATCTGATTACTTTTGGGGAATGGGCTATGTAATTCTGCAACGGTAACACTCCCACATTCCAAAAACATGCATTTCAGGTGAATTGGCCGGTCCAAATTGTCCCTAGGTGTGAATGAGCGAATGAGTTGTCTGTCCCTGCGTGCCCTGCGATTGGCTGGCAACCAGTTCAGGGTGTCCCCTGCCCACTGCCGGGAGATGGCTGGGATGGGCTCCAGCCCCCCCGCGACCCTAATGAGGATAAGCAGTACGGCTAATGAGATGAGATTTTCCTCAAAATGATGTGTCACGTTGCTAACACATAAGGTAGTAGGACTGGAAATAAAAATTAACTCAAGGGGGAAGCAATTTTGTTGTAAAAATGAATATTTGATGACAAAGAATAACTATGGGAGCTTCTATGGGTTTTTTTGGGTCTAGGCGTAACTTTTATAGCAAAGCCGGTTTATATTAATATTTAATAATTCAATTAATTATTTCATATATAAGAATTAGTCTTTAGTTTCATCGACGGAACCTTTCAATTAATGATCATTTTCACTTGTGATTGATTGAAGTACATTGAGTTTATTTTCTTTTCTTTTGTCAGATTTATGTGTACGTAATTAGCTTTAGATTGTGCTACAAACATTATTAATTGGTAGAATATTTTGTCAATTTATCTTTTTTTATTTAAAAAAAAATGATGAACTCGTGTGTCTAGAAGTTAATGATACGAAATATTTGTTTTGGGAAAAAACAAGTTGAAAAAGGCGGTTAAAATGAGTAAGTTCTGATATTGTAAACGATTAATTATCGGGCCTATATTAAAAAAAATTATGCTTCAGATATTAAAATTGATCTGCCATTCGTCATAAGAGACAAACCTGCTTATTTTAGGTAGTTCTTTTCTAAATATACTGTCAAGACCAGGACAGAATTAGGACCCAATTGCGTAACAAGTTTTATTGAAAGAAAGAGGAAAGGCTCTGCCCACTATCCGGTGCTCGCTGGACGCGGAAGCCAGTCGCTCTGGCAATCGGTTTGTGTTCCGAATACGGGAGTGGATCTTCCGTAAGGGCCGATGGCGGTGTCAGGGACGGAAAAACAGGTCGATAGCCGGGACAGGAGAGCAAAAACCTGGTCGGGGTCAGAAACGGGTGGTAAGCCAGGACGGGAGAGCAGACGTGGTCCGGTTCAAAATAGGTCATAGCCGGAGACAAAACGGGGAGATCAGGAACGGGCAGGCGGGAGTCAGGGTCAAAAAGGCTTGCCTTTTATCAACAGAGGTTCGCAGACGGACTGACAACAGGAGAGTGATAGGACAGGGTTTGAATAGGGACAGGGAGCCAATCATTGGCTGGGGCCAAATGAGCGGGTAGAGGTGATTCAAATCGGTAATCATGACATATACATGGAAAAAAAATAACTCAAACATTAATTAACATAGAACACACGCAATTTTCTGCCATCGAGTAAGATTTTTCGCAATACCTTTTAAAAGTAATCAACTTTAATTTTCGACTGATGTTTCTTCCCACCGTTAATCATGAGCATTTTATATTTTTCTGTATATATGTTAGCAAAGGGGCAGCACGGCGGCGCAGTGGTTGGCGCGTGTGCGTCACAGTTCTAAGGTCTTGGGAACCTCCTGTGTGGGTTCAAATCCAGACTTCCTGTGCGGAGTTTGTATGTTCTCCCCGTGCTTGCGTGGGTTTCCTCCGGGCACTCCGGTTTCCTCCCACATTCCAAAGACATGCATTTCAGGTGGATTGGCCGGTCCAAATTGTCCCTAGGTGGGAATCAGCGAGCGAGTTGTCTATCCCTGTGTACCCTGCGATTGGCTGGCAACCAGTTCAGGGTGTCCCCTGCCCACTGCCCGATGATTGCTGGGATGGGCTCCAGCACCCCCGCGACCCTACTGAGGATAAGCCGTGCAGATAATGAGATATGAGATGTTAGCAAAGACAGATTTAGCATTGAAAACGTAACGAGGTTAGCTGCATTATTTAGCGCAGTACCCGCTTGTTCACAAAAACTAAAAACAACAATGACTGATTATAAAACAATCGTTCGCCAAAGGAAAGCCATTCGACTAAAACACAACAAAAGCAGATTCAAATTCGATAGGAATCATCAGAGCTTTAACCCATTTTCAGATGAAATCAGCTGCTTATCGGATGCAGGCAATAACAGCAGGGAGAAAAAACAAAACAAAAACACAGTTGTTTTTCTCTGCCAGGTTTGAATAATAACCCCAAAACATGATTACGCCGCTTGAATCATGTTTGTTATGAACAAATTCCTCCCCTGGTACAGATAACACAAAAGCTCGACTCGGGCTGCTGTCAGCACAGGGCGCTTGTTAGCATTGAGCTTGCGCTATGCGAAATCAAATCCGCTAGAAGCCTTTGATTCTTCTTCATAATGGAAAAAAATGGTAATACAGTGGAACCTCGGTTCTCGACCATAATCCGTTCCATTTCTTTGTACGAAAACCGATTTGTACGATCACCGAAGTCGTTTTTTCCCATTAAAAGTAATGTAAAATTGTTTTAATCCGTTCCAACACCCTGAATGTTTACCACGAAAGTAAACATGAAGCTAACCCAGGCTAATCGTACGTTCGCGTTAGCGTAATCTTCCGTACGAAAGATTACGCTAACATGAACGTGTAAAAATAAAAAAATCAGGTCGTTTACACGTCATTTAGTCTCCACAACAAGTGGTGAGCGGTTAAAGGATAAAGAAAAGAATTATGAGTAGGATTTCTTACCTTGGCGGTTGTTTGCAGAAGCCATGCTGTATTCCTGAAAGAAGGGAAACTCGCACACCTTCATATTTTGCTATTATTTCTTTCTTAAATGCAATAGTTGTACGCACTACTCCTCTTTTTTCACCTGTAGCAACTTTGCTGCTTGCACCAACCTTCTTAGGGCTTAAAACACTCCGTTCACCGATATTAAAAACGAAAGCAAAAAGGAGTGCGCGTTGCCGTGACAACAGTTCTTCACGAGGGGTGGGGGCAATCTACACTCGTACGCCGCTCAGCATCGCCCCCAGCGTACCGGCGTTCGAACTCCGATTTTTTTAACGAAAAGCGAAGCAAGAATTTCTCTGAGAGGCGTTCGAAAACCGAGGTTCCACTGTATTTATTCCGGTGATGTCGAACATGAACTTTCAGGATAATATTCATTTTAGGATGAACAAGGACTGGATATAGGGGTTTGTGTCCGACGGGGATTATTTTGTGTATCTAACGCTGATCGGACCCCAAGTTTGAGTTGTGATATCTTGATATTCGGACGACGACATTCAAAAAAAAAAAAAAAAAAATCGATTTTGGACCCCAAAAAGAGTACAGTGGGACCTCGCTACTTCGCGCTTCGACGTTCGCGGATTCAGAGCTTCGCAGGCGTAAAAAAAATAATAATTCAATAAAATAATTAAAAAAAAAAAATCAATAAAAAAAAAAAAAATATATTTTTTTTAAGCATTTTTGAAGGGGCGTCGCTACTTCGTAGTTCCACGTTCGCGGGTTCAGAGCTTCGCAGGTCTAAAAAATACTAATAAAATAAAATGATTTAAAAAAAAAAAAAAATATGTATATATATATATTTTTTTTTTAAGCAATTTTGAAGGGGCGTCGCTACTTCGTGGTTCCACGTTCGCGGGTTCAGAGCTTCGCAGGTCTAAAAAAATAATGAAATAATATGATTAAAAAAAATAAAATAAAAACAAAAATATCTATTTTTTTAAGCATTATTGAAGGGGCATCGCTACTTTGTAGTTCCATGTTCGCGGGTTCAGAGCTTCGCAGGTCTAAAAAATAATAATAAAATAAAATGATTTTAAAAAAAAAAAAAAATAAAAAAAAATAAAAAAATGTATATATATATTTAAGCATTTTTGAAGGGGCGCCGCTACTTCGTGGTTCCACGTTCGCGGGTTCAGAGCTTCGCTGGTCCCCCAAAAAATAATAAAATAATTAAAAAAAAAAAAATAAAAAATAAAAAAAAATATGTATATATATATTTAAGCATTTTTGAAGGGGCGCCGCTACTTCGTGGTTCCACGTTCGCGGGTTCAGAGCTTCGCTGGTCCCCCAAAAAATAATAAAATAATAAAAAAAAATAAAAAAAAAATAAAAAAAAATATGTATATATATATTTAAGCATTTTTGAAGGGGCGCCGCTACTTCGTGGTTCCACGTTCGCGGGTTCAGATCTTCGCAGGTCTAAAAAAATAGTAATAAAATAAAATGATTAAAAAAATAAAATAAGTAAATACAAAAATATATATTTTTTTAAGCATTTTTGAAGCATTTTTTTTAAGCTACTTTGCGGATTTTCACTTAACACGGGTGGTTTTGGTCTCCATTAACTGCAATAACCGAGGTCCCACTGTAGTTTTATTGCGGTATTCATATGAAAATTGAAACTCGAACCAGAACAAATTTTAGCACCTATGCTAAACAGGGTGAAGAAAAGTTACTGGACTTGTCAAGAACCGGAACAGGATGAGGACCCAAATGCGTGACGGTACTCACACAAGCCTTTTATTTTACGGGATGGGGAGTCATGCACGTTAGGCGCCATACCTGTCAACCTCCAGGGCTCCATGCCCGTACAAACTGTTGTATTTTCCCGTACAAAACACAAAATAATCATACACCATATTTGTTTTTTCTTCGGAATGATGCATGATGGGAAATCCCCAGGTGCCAGACGCATGCGCACAGTAGCATCAAACCGCTCGCTTCGTTTGCAACGAAAAAAACGATACCGAGATAGAGGCTTCCGCGGCGAACTCCTTCGACTTGATTGATTTGCCGTTTCGTGATAGTCTGTATACCGGATGATACCCATCATTGACAAATTTGCGTTTTTCCGTACGGTTTTCCTTGTACGTCGTACCTGCTCAAAATGCATAAGAAAACGTACTTTGTACGGCAAAACCGTACAGGTTGACAGGTATGGGCAGCAGTCTGGCCTGGAATGACAGGAAGCCAGAGGCCGAAGAGATCGATACCAATTGCCCGAGCAGTTATCAGACAGATGGAGTCGATACCGGACAGGACGGGACGGACAAAATTGATATCAAAACAGGATATCGAAATTAAACAGGACAAACTAGACGGGAACGGAACTGGAAACTGATATTAAACAGGACAAACTAGACGGGAACAAAACTGGAAACTGATATTAAACAGGACAAAATAAACGGGAACAATACCGGACAGGAAATACCAACAGGAAACAGGACCGAGTCAAAACCCACGTCTTGCAAGGCAGAGGTTCGTTGACGGACCGACAACCGGAGACTGACAGGACTGGGTTTATAAACGGACAGGGAGCCAATCACAGCCCGCAGCAGCTGGTGCCAAATGAGTTGGCACAGGTGATTCAAATTGGTAATCATGACAGGACAAGTACTAAGTAACAGACTGAGAGACAGTTGTATATTTCATTGGCATTTAATGTTAATGACAATAAAAACAATCTTGAATCTTGGTTTGTTGAGTGGTAGAATGAATAGAGGAAACACCAAGGTCGAAATTAATCTCAACAAAAGCCAGCAATTCTAAAAAGAACCAATAGACACCTTTTGACATGAATTATATGAATTACTTATTTGGTATAGTGTAAGATGAGAAATCTTACCTTTGGTTAATCTTGGTTTACTAACACCGTTTTATTTCCACTTCATTTTAACGACTACTCGTTGACTATAGACGTGGCTGATATTCCTATGTTTAGTCGCCAAATGTGTTTTTATGCGCACCGATAGTATTTTAGAAGCAACCTAAATCGTTTTTTTAAAGTCACACGAGAATGAATGACAAGAAGGTTTGTCAAGAAAGCGAAAAAAACAAAAACAAAGCACAGTTTTGGTGTTCTCCAATTTAGGGGCTCCTAAATCCTTGGTTATGTGCTATAAGCACACACTAGCTTACAGTTTAGCAGTACAGAGTCAAGAATTAAGGAATAATCCAATTCCAATCACAACCTTGATGTGGAGTGCTATGATGAATGAGATCTTTATTGGATTTCTGATTTAAGGTAGCTCGCCACTTGGATAACCAACATTTCCAATCGACCAAGGAATCAAGGAATTTTCCCTCTAGGGTCTTTGATAAAGGCCAACAAAAGACATGTTTTCAGTCTTTTTTTTTAAAAAAACAAAAACACTTTGCCAAGGTAGAACCATCTGCAGTTACGTGCTTGATATTTCTGAGCTTTATTATATTTAATCTGTTTTATTTACACATTTGAATAATGATTATTATTTACATGTTTTATAATTATTTTGGATATTTTGGAATGTGTATGAATACAAAGATAAAAAACATTTCTTTGTAGGGGAAAAAGTGTTTCAGTACATGAATGACTCACTTTTACTTTAGAACTCAGACAAAAAAAATGGAATTCAAAACACACCCGGACACAGTTAAATGCAATTGAACACAGCCAAAATTGTGGTGGAGTGCGATGAGCGGCCATCTTTGCTACTCTTGCCCTGTCGGTTAGCAACATTTTGAGAGTGATTGTCTGTCCCACAACACGTGTTACGAAGTCTTTTAGCATTCTAATGGCTTTTTTTGTCCTCATGTTCCCTCTCTCGATCTCCTTTTCCTGTTTAGTCAATCAGCACTGTCCCACCTGTGTTTGAGCAGGACTGCATCTCACTTTATTTTGGTTTTGTATGTTTTATTGCCTTTTTTGGCTAATAATAATGGATACCAAGAAAGTTAGTGATAAGGCAAATAAAAGAGGAAATTAGTGAGAACAATGATCAAGTTTAAGAAGGAAGATATAACAAACAAGTTTTGCCATTGATGTGTTGCAAAAAGGTATGATAAATAGTTATAGTTCATTTTTTTTTCCATGCACACACTATCATTGTTCAGGTAAAGGTTTTATTCACATGTTTGGTATTTTGGAATAGGTAGAAAAGTATAAAAGTATATAAGATGAATTTGTATGGGTAAAAATGTTTCTGTACTTGAATTACTCCATATTTAAACACATCGGGATAAGATCCAAAAATGAGATTTTTTTTAAGAAAAGAGGAACTTGCACACAAGCGAACACAGTGACCGAGAGAAATGAGTGGCCATCTTTGTCACTCTAGCCTGTTTGGCTAGCATCATTTCAAGAGAGATCATTATCGGTTCTTGAAGGATCCCAAAAAGGGGAAGGAAAAGAGGAAAACAGTGTGAGCAATGATTGAGTTGAAGGAAATGATTGTTAATTATAAAAATTGTGTACCGTATTTTCCGCACTATAAGGCGCACTTAAAAGCCTTTATTTTTTTCAAAAGCTGACCATGCGCCTTGTAATACAGTGCGCCTTATATAAGGCAAGCAGCCGCCGACTAGATTTTCCCCCGAAGGCGAAGTCGTCCGCGGTGTATGCTGGGATTTATATACCGACGTTTCATTTCCTAAACAATGTGTCAATCATCATTTAAATCAGTCACTATTGGCTAAAGTTATTCGGAAGTAAAGGGGGCGGATCCTTTTTATCATTTACAGGCTCCCATAGGCTAAAGGGGCGAAACAAAGCCTGCAATTGGCCGAAAAAGATGAATGTGAATCACACGTTGGGTTGCACTACGGCATAGAGAAAACCTTTTTTACTAGTCTGTATTTGTAAATATTTTACTCTCCTGGATTTACTACACTCACGGTTGTAAGAAGACCATGGTTACGTATCATTATTGAACGTGATGGCTGCAAGAGAACTTAGGTGAGCTATTCGGCTTTATATTTTCCCGGTATCTTGTTTTAGAACGATCTTGACGTTTCTGTGACGAGTCTATTTTTAAACTAAATTCAATTCAAAGTGTTTATTGTCATATGCGCAGTAAAGAACCCCGTTTCCCTGCACAATAAAATTCTTACTTTGCTGTCCACACAGTTGCCAGCAAAAAATAAAATGGAAACTGAGAAATGTTTGGCATTTCTTGTTAAGGGGGTGATAAGTTTGACTGAACTATCTGTTTTTCGCCGTTCCCATTGTAGCGCCTTATAATCCGGTGCGCCTTATGTATGGAAAATATAGGACCAAAAACTATTCTTTGGGGGTGCGCCCTATAACCCGGTGTGCCTTATAGTGCGGAAAATACAGTAGATGTTTTATCAAAATTTTGATATTAATATTTTTGGAATAAATAGGAATACATATAAATAAGTACCACTACTTCTTATTGGAAACATTTTCCCATACTCAAACGAATTATGGTCAAGGTATCACCGTAGTTCGATACGTCTATCAGAATAATGTCATCTCGGCGATATATCTTAAAGTAGCCGTGGTTTACCCATTTATTCTCCCGGATTAGCTTGACGAATTCTGTCAACGGGCGCCGACATGGACCGGCATCCGGAAACGACGAGCGCCAAGCGAGCCGTCGGGTCGAATCGAAATCATGCCCCGGCTTCATTATTTTTTGAAGAGCTTTGCACAGCTTGTTTTTCCTGGCTGAGGGTAACAAAGCCGGAAAGGCGAAAAAGCCGAGCCACGGAATCGGAAAAACTTCCGTTGCCCCGTCCTATTTAGAACTTTATATTTACCGCACGTTACGGAATCAGGTTGCGCGCGTTTAAATTATACAATCCGATAGAGAATGTGTGTTTGCGGGTGTGCGCACGAGGACCGATCCCCCCGAGGGCAGACAGGTGAGGTCAACGGGTGCTCGGAAAGCAACGCGGCAGCTGGCATCTGCTAGCTCATACGCCAAAACAAACTGGAGCGGGATGCTGAAAAACAACATCAGCTGTCCTAAAAATGAAAAGTTATCGCCTGGCTAGCAGTGGGATGGATTTTGCTCGCCATTACAGCAGATTATTGAGATCATTTGGACCAATACCCATTTGGGCTCCGTCCCAGCACATTGATGGTGCTTTAAAGTGTTCTGGCGGGCTCGAACTCCAGACCTCGGGAATCCTTTTTTTCTTTTTGAATGGTTCATTGAAAAATTGGATGTTGAGATGAGGTCGGATCAAGAGTTTCTTGACTCACATTACAAATTCTAGATAATTATTTACCCCTTTAGAGCACTTTGTCATATTGCAACATTTTTGGTTTATCCATCCATCCATCCATTATTTGCACCGCTTATCAGTAGGGTCGCGGGGGTGCTGGAGCCCATCCCAGCCATCTCCGGGCAGTGGGCAGGGGACACCCTGAACTGGTTGCCAGCCAGTCGCAGGGCAAAAACAATAAACAATTAGTGCATTTTTTTCCCCCTTTGAGTCTCCATAATTCGGACTCTTAAGCACTCGTTTGTTTGTACTACACAATACAGCGACATCTAGTGGACAAAATGCACATTGTCCCTAAATTTCATTCTATATATATATATATATATATATATATATATATATATATATATATATATACCACAGCCATATCCCCCTAGTGGGAGGTGGCTAGAGTCATTTCTGACTCTTTTTGGGAGATTTAGAGGAGGGGATTCCCAGCCCCCTCGCTCAACCCAACTAAGGTGTTGGAAGTCATTAGGTGACCAAACCCCCAATTAGAACCCCTAATGCTGAACGCCAAGCAGGGAGGCAACGGGTACCAATGTTTAAGTCCTAGGTATGCCTCGGCCGAGGCTTGAACCACAACCTCCCAGTCTCGGGGAGGGCGCCATACCCCCAAGGCCACCGAGCTGGTTAATTTTAATGACATAAATAACCACCAATGATGCTTCTCAGATTGATATTTTCTTGGTTTTTAGGCGTTCCCCCTGGCGTTATTTACTCGGCAGGGGAAGGTATGCAAATGGCAGGCCAACAGCAGGAGAAAATTAATTGTTATTGTCACGGAGGAAGTGCGGTGTACTTTAGCATTCACTCACTGTCGGCTCGGCAAAGTCGGCACTGTACATCACTGTCACATTTGAGGGCCCGGCAAAGTGTTTAAAGAGAGCGACGCTCAACCCAGATGGATGCCCGACGGATTCTTATGACGGATGTCGTTGCTTTGCGGCTAGCGCCCTCGTTGATCAAAACCTTTCTACTTTGGACGCGGCCGGTGCCGAGGAATTCGACAGCCTTGAAATATTTAACAAAGCGCTTCCTTTTAATGATTCCGCTCATGTGTCATGCGGTTACTTCCCCAAAAACTCACTGCTCAAGTAGAGCGCCATCTGGAGGAGCCCAGTCATCAAAGGGATCACTTTTTCGAAGCTGATGTCAATTTTTTTGATACTGATTAGCTCAAAAGGGCTACCGGTTGTGTATGCATTTTCTAAATACACTGTTCATTTTACCTGTGAAAAGTGATGAGTCCCCCAACTCGCATGCTCCAAAATCTATTGGTCCCACCAGAGATCTATGGGTCCCCAAAATTTAGTATTATCGAGGTTGAAATTGTAAATCGGTGACAAATATATAATAAAAATCCATATATCCATTCAGTTTCAATCATCAAATTATTAATTCATTTTCTGCATCAAATTATTGTTGGTAATATACCAATTACTGTAAAATCTGGACTATAGAGCGCACCTGATTATAAGCCGCACGCACTACATTTTTCGGGCATTATTGGTTTTGTCCTTGCACAAGCCGCACCTGTATATAAGCCGCATGCGCCCACATTTAAACATGTAGCAAAGTCAAAAGCTTATCCCAAATTTGACTAGATGCCGCGATTGTATAACTAAAAATATAGTATACAATCCCAACACCACAATCGGCAGCATGAACGGGAAATGATACCTGTAATTAGAATTTAATGCAGACCTTTAAAGTCCGGGTCCCGTTGAAAGTAATCCAATGAAAAAAATGTATATTTCCAAAGTTAAGGGTGGGAAAAATATATACCGGTTTCCACTATTGTCCGCTGCAACAACAAACAGATTTGACTCAGCTTCCCCCACTTCCCGTCAGCCCGTGTTTGCTCTGCCCCTTCTTTTTGATTCGCTCGTAGAAAACATCACAATAAGTCTCTAAAATAAATACATTACAAAAATATACAGTTGCAAATACATATTATACATGGTTACACATATTTACGAAGAAAGACGGTACACCGAGAGAGTTTTCAAAGCTTTAATAATAACAATAATAATAATAATTTTCATCCCAAATTGTGCCTGTGAAAGGTACCAACGCGCTACTAATAACACGCTCGCAACGGCTTATGCGTATCTGTTAAAAAAAGCCATACCGCAATTGCGAAGTTCACGGTTAACCTTCCTCATCTCTCTCTCCTCATATCTGCCGCCATCAAGGGCGACTTCCTCATTATCGGAAAGAACCTTTGTCAGACTGACAATTCGTGCGCAAACTAACTTAGTTTGCCGTCTACCTCGGCGCACTTATTCCACCAGTCAAAATCTTACATTTTGTACTCGAGTGCAGCTGGTGGCAGTCAGAAAAATTACATACATTGGCCGCTTCACTGAATAAGCCGCAGGGCTGAACATTTGGGAAAAAAGTAGCGGCTTATAGTCCAGAATTTATGGTAAAGGGATAACCACAAACCTGTCTTTTTTTCATTTTCTCCTTTTATCCTACCTTTTTTTTCCTTAACTTCTCTATTCAACATAATAATTCGTAATATAATGCATCAAAGCAAGTGAGCCGTTTGAGAGCCGGCTCTCTTGAATGAGTTGAGCCGAAAAAGCCAGTTCTCTAAAAAGAGACTGACTTTTCACCACACAACTCGAGATCAGCGTGCAGACGAAAACTCGAACCGCGAGACCAAAACAACATCTGCCGGATCTGTCTGACGAAAAGTTTGGAGTGCGGTAAATCTTTGTTTTAAAAAAAATGTAATCGGGTAATAATGACAATTTTGTGTAAAAAAAGTTGCGTCCCGGGGACGCATGTTGATTTGAGACTATGCGTCCCCAGCAAAAATGATGCGTCTAGGATGCAGGGACGCGGGCAAACGAGAACACTGTAAATAGCTTATGTTACAACAGCCGTTGCAACCTGGTCCTCCTGGAAGGAGACTACCTCAGGTGCAGTTCCCTTCCCAAGGTTTCTTCATTTTCCTCATGCTGAGGTTTTAGTTTTTCCTTGCCCTCATGTAGGTTTTCAATCAGGAGATGGTGTAGTAATATTCTGTGCAGCCCTTCAACACTCGTAGTGATAAAGGGATATACAAATAAACAAAACTAATTTTATGTTATTCTCGGTTCCCTTAACAGCCTTGGTCATTGGAGCACCAACGAGGACGCAACTCTGAACAGTTTTCTACACTGTTGATGGTTCCTTGCCTGTTTTGGGGTCATGGCAGTGTTGGCATTCCTTACTGTTGTCAGCCCAGTTCTTTTTGGGTCTTCCTCTCCTGACCCCATGTACTGTGTCCTTGAGAATGATTTTTGGCCAGTCCTGATGCTATTCAGACGTGACCATACCGCTAACAGTTCTTCATAGGGCCCAATGGTGTCAAATTGGCTATTTAGCTAATTCCTACAAGTTTCCTATGTGAATCGGAATAAAATGATGACTCACAACACGTGGTAAGCTTTCTCTCCTGGCTTTGATCTCTTTGATCGCCGGCAAAACTAACATAAAATGCGACAGCAACAAAATGAAAAGAAATCCAAACAGCTTGCCAACATCATTTTTGCCGTTGCCATGTATTCCGGGGTAGGTTCCAGACAAACAAAGACCCCAGCGTGTCGGTACGCTGTGAGGTGGCAGCCCCACCAACCGACTATCCTGCGGAGGGCTAACAACTCACCCAGGAGAAACATACTTTGTTACGAAACTGACCAGAGAAAGAAGCCGGACTGACCAACACGGTAACGGACCCCAGCCTGCCCCCGACCAACGAGTACGGATCGATCTTCGTCATAAGACCCGTGTCGCCACCTGGAATGTCCAGACACTCCTTCGCCCCGGAGCTGCCACCCTGCTGTCCCGAGAGCTCTGTCGCTATAACATCACCATGGCAGGGCTCTGTGAAGTACGATGGCAAGGCAATGGTGAAACAACAGCTGGCAACCATTGCTATATCTGGAGTGGCCCCGAGAGTCGGACCGGCCTTTACGGTGTGGCTCTTGCCATTCCAAAATCCCTCCGGAGGTCCCTCATCAGCTGGACACCAATAAGCGACAGACTACTGTCTGCTCGATTCCTCCACCATCACGGCAAGATGACAGTGATCGTCGCCTACGCCCCCACCGATGTCGCTGATGAGGATGCGAAGGACGCGTTCTTTGACCAACTCCACCAGGCTGTCAACCAAGCCCCACCACACGACGTCACCATCATCCTCACTGATGCCAACGCCACTCTATCCAGCAATGATCGGTCCCCCGGCTCACCTGTTGGCACCACCTTCGTTGACAGCACAACAAACGACAATGGCAACCGCCTCCTCCTCCTCTGCCACCAAAACAACCTTTGTGTTGCTGACACCTGGTTTCCCCGGAAATGCATCCATCACTGGACGTGGTACAGCCCAGATGGCAGAACCAGGAAGGCATTGGACCACATCCTGATATCACGACGCTGGAAGTCGTTTGTAACCAACTGCCGGGTTTTCAGAGGAGCACAGCTTGGCAACACAGACCATCGTCTGCTGGTGGCCCAGCTCAAGCTAAAGCTCCGAGCCAACCAGCACAAGACTCTGCCTCGCCCCGACTCCTCCCGACTCAGCGACCCCAACATCGCCAGAGACTTCAGTTGCTCCATCCGCCGCTCTCTTGATACCCTGGCTCCTGACAAGCTGACAGACTGGGCGGCCTTCAAGGAAAGTGTCCTCCAGTCTGCTCACAATGTCCTCGGACGCCCGCGATCCTCCCCGAGAAAGCCCTGGATATCAGAGAGGACACTAAACATCATAGACCAGCGGCGTGAGGCCCGACTCCGAGGCGACCTCACAGAGTATCGAAGACTGAATCGCCTGCGCAATGTGGCCATTGCTGAAGATAGGGAGAGGTTTTGGCAGGCAGAAGCCCAACAGCTTGAGTCCGCGGCCAACAACAACAACATGAGCCGCGTATTCAGTCTACTACGCCAAGCCCGTAGCGGCCCACACATAAAGACAGCCCTGGTAAAGGATTCAGACGGCAACCTCATCATGACAGAAGCCAACTGCCTCGAGCGCTGGAAGGAACACTTTAGCCTCCTCTTGCAGCACAGCACCATCCCGGCTGATCCCACCCTCCTAGGGGCTGCGAGCACAGCACCTCCTAACGACACCTGCTGCACAGACCCTGTAACACCCGAGGAAGTGAGAGCTGCTCTGAAGAAGCTGAACACCAAGAAAGCCCCCGGCATCTGTGCCATTACCGGCGAGATGCTCAAGGCCGGCGGTGATGGCATGGTGGAGTGGCTAACCCGCCTATTCAACCAGGTGTGGGAATCGGAGCAGCTGCCCACCGACTGGACCAGAGGAGTCATCCTGCCCTTCTCGAAATGCAAGGGCGACAGGCTTGTCTGTGGAAACCACAGAGGCATAACCTTACTCTCCATCCCGGGCAAGGTCTTTACCAGGATCTTGCTCAGCCGTGCCCTTCCAGCAATCAGAAGCTGCCGCCGTCCCCAGCAGGCTGGCTTTATGCCCAACCGCTCCACAACAGACCACATCTCTGCCGTCCGTTTGCTGATAGAAAAGACCCGTGAATTCCGTAAAGATCGCCATCTATATATCGGATTCATTGATCTGAAGGCCGCCTTTGACACCGTCTGCCACTCTTCACTGTGGAACATCCTCCAAGCTCTCAGAGCACCACCCAAGATCACAGCCCTGTTCAAGCTGCTCTACAGCAACGCAGAGAGCTGTGTCCGTATCAACGGCATTGACTCCGACTGGTTTGCTATCTCCAGCGGCGTTCGCCAAGGCTGTGTGGCTGCTCCCGACCTTTTTAATTGCATCATCGACCATCTGATGTTCAGGGTTAGTGAGCGCATCCCCGGAGTGTCTTTCGGCAACTACCACCTGACTGACCTGGAGTATGCTGACGACACCATCATTCTCAGCACTTCCTTCAGCCAGCTGAGAGACGCTCTGGGCATTTACAGCGAAGAGGCAGCGCGGCTTGGCCTGCAAGTGAGTTGGACGAAAACCAAGTTCATGTATGTCGGTGATGGACCAGATCCACCTCCCATCCAAATTGGTAGCGACATCGTAGAGCCTGTCAAGAGCTTTGTATATCTGGGGTCCATGGTGACAGACAATGGGGACCTAAAACCAGAGATTCTCCGCAGAAGAGCCCTGGCAGCATCTGCTCTGCAGTCTCTCTGGAAACCACTCTGGCGGCACCAGACCATCGCACGCAAGACGAAGCTCCGCATCTACAACCTCGCCGTACTCCCTATCCTGCTTTATGGCTCAGAAACATGGCCCCTGAACGACACCCTGGCCACAAGAATCGATGGTTTTGATAGCAGGGCTCTCAGAACCATCGAGAACATCAGGTGGCCCCAGCGAGTCTCCAATAAAGAGCTCAGAGCCCGCACGTGCCAGCCCCAAGCATCTTCCTTGGTCGCACAACGCCGCACCCGCTGGTTTGGCCATGTCCTTCGTCTACCACCAGACCATCCGACACGAGCCATTCTCCAGTTTGACCCAAAGGCCGCAGGCTGGAGACGACCACGAGGGAAACCCCGCACTCGATGGCTCGACGTCGTTGCGGGCGACCTCCAACAACACGGAGTTGCCGTAGAGGATGCAGAACAGCTGGCACAAGACCGCCAGCATTGGAAAAACTTGGTTCATCTGGTCGGCTCAACGCACAGGGACGGGACCCCCCGACCTTCGCTGGAGCAATAAGTAAGTAGTATTCCGTTACTCCCCAAGCCTGCTCAAAATTTAGTCATTTTATTCATATTTAGTTTCTTTTGTCTTTTATTAGCATATTTGGTATTGGAGTCATCCAAAAGTAATTGAAAGTAATCCAGTTAAAGTAACCCTACCCAACCCTGTTTTACAGGAGATCCAACTGCCCCTACTGGTGGAGTTCCGTGGGATTCATTTAATTAATAAAACATACCTTGGCTCAAAAAAAGGTTGAAAAACACTGTCCTTTAGCATTGCATGTCCCTGGCCTGAATTTTCTTTTCCAGTTTTGTGTGGGAGTCTGTCTCGCAAGCGTAGAGGAAGATGGAAGTAACCAGAGCTTACATTAGTCTGACCTTTGATTTCACCGCTATGTTCTTGTTCTTCCAAATGGGTTAAAGTCTAGAAATTGGCGTTATGGATTACGCTCTCCTGGGCAGGACTTCTGGGTTTGACCCCTTTTAGGATGTGACAGCTTCAAGATATTTAAGTATGGTGACAGGATCAAGCTCTTGGTGGTTATGTTGTAATTATAATTATAATTATCATATTATGTTATTACCAGGTTATAATTATATGGAGTGGGGTTAATATAGCCTCAGACGCACTAAAACATCGAGCTTTAACGGTTGCAAGTATAAACTCTTGGCTATGTTCCAGTCTGGAGCATTCGCTCTGAAAATACTGGTCTACTAGTGATCCCAAGAGCCAAGAAGAAATCCGCTGTGAAATGCTTTTCCCCTGAGATTAAATCTGCAACCTCAGTGGAAATGTTTAAATATAAGCTTAAAACACACTTCAATTCTATAGCATATGAATAACCTATATTTTTTGTTGACAATATGAGGGGATGGTGTCATAATAGTCTGTCGTTTGCAATAGTCTTTGATTTGTGAGACTCTTTGTGATTAAGGGCTAAACAAATAAACATGACTTGACTAGCTTAAAAAAAAAGTTTAGAAAACTGATCAAATGATCAAAAACACATTCGCTCATGGAAGTTAGAAATGGTAAATGATCTGCATTTATATAGCGCTTTTCAAGTCAATGAAGACCTCCCAAAGCGCTTTACAATGTGCTTCATACATACCCATTCACACACACGCTCACACCAATAGCGGCCATGCAAGGCGCCGGACCTGCTTATTGGGGGGGGATTCAGTGTCTCGCCCAAGGGCACTTCGAAATATAACACGGAGGAGCCGGGAATCGAATCTGCGATCTCTTGATCCCAAGACAAGCGCTCTAACTCCTAAGCCAATGCGCCCAAAAATCAAACTTCCAAGAAAAATCACAATAGCATTGTCAAACTGGCTGCGTTTTTCACCTATTGGTTAATCGACAAGGGCGCTGATCGTTCATTACTAATAGGTCAATAAGTAAAATGCTCAGGGAATTGGGCTACATCCAAATTTGAATAACATTTTGTTGGGACAAAAGAAACAGCAAAATCCAGGACAAAATACATGACAGAGAGAAAAAAAAAAAAAAAAAAAAAAAAAAGGACAAAATACCGTAAATTCTGGACAACAAGCCGCTACTTTTTTCCCAAATGTTCAGCCCTGCGGCTTATTCAGTGAAGCGGCCAATTTATGGAATATTTCTATCGGCAACCAGTGGCGCTGTAGTATTAAAGGTAAGATTAAGACCAGTAAAATATGTGCGTCAAGAAAGACTGTACAGACAATGTATGCTTGAACTTAGAGGTTAAAGTTAAGGTACGTTCCGATAATGAGGAAGACGCCCTTGATGGCGATAGTTATGAGTAGGAAGTTGAGGACAATCTTCCTGGAATTCCACAATTACGAGATGCTCTTTTTTAACAGGCACACTTGATACATTGCGAGCGTAATCCTACTAGCGTGTCGGTACCTTTCAAAGGCACGGTTTGGGATGAAAGTTATATTATTATTATTAAAGCTTTGAAAACTCTCGGTGTACCGTCTTTCTTCGTAAATATGTGTAACCATGTATAATATGTATTTGCAACTGTATATTTTTGTAATGCATTTATTTTAGAGACTTATTGTGATGTTTTCTATGAGCGAATCAAAAAGAAGGGGCGGAGCAAACGCGGGCTGATGGGAATTGGGGTAAAGCTGAATTACCGGTAGATCTGTCTGTTGTCACAGCGGACAATAGTGGCTATATATTTTTCCCACCCTTAACTTTGGAAATATACATTTTGTTTCCTTGGATTACTTTCAACGGGACCCGGACTTTACAAGTCTGCATCATACGTTTATTACGGGTATCATTTTCCATTTGTAGTGCCAACTGTGTTTATAGAATTGTGTACTATCTATGTAGTTACAATGCAGTACCTCCGGGAATGGTGCATCCGCAATGATCGCAGCAAGGCTTTAAGGCTAGGACCTTAGCTTGGCCTTTTGGCTGAGAGTAAGAGTCCCAGCTCCTAGGCTTTGTAGCGGATTATGAACTGACCGATAACGAATAATGGATAATGAATAAAGAAGATAGAATAATAACCCTTAAACAATCCCCCCACCACCCCCCCCCCCCCCCTCCATCATTGAACTTACAGCCTGGTCTGTGTTAAATTTGTAATTGTGTCACAGTATTAATGAGGGCGCACGTGGCTTATGTAAGTACAAAAGTATCAAATCACCTAAAAAGTGGTGGGTGCGGCTTATAATCAGGTGCGCCCTATAGTCCGGAATTTACGGTACATGAAAAAATCCATAAAATACTCAAAATCCATGCCAAACGCCAAAATAACTGATAAAATCAATGAAAAAAAAAATAACAAAACGAACACACTATATTATATATTTAGGAATTATGTGAAATAACTTACTGTTTGTTTACCCATGTGGCATATATTTGTAAGTATAATTGTAGAAAGAGAGTACTGTGTACATATGACAGGATCAGTCTTCCATCATGAAGTTCCTGCAGAGAGCAAATCGGGGCTACGCCAATTATTAGCAAAACTCAGATCAAAGAGATTTCCCTTAAGTCGAATTTGAAGAGAAATGACAAGCTCCTCGGGTCCTAGCTTCTCTAAGGCTCCGGCTACTGAATACACCAGATAGATCAACAATTAGGATGAAGGTTAAGAGTACGGCAGATTTTTTTTCCATCCATCGACAAGCGGGAAACATAAAATGGTTTTATGTGGACTAAGTGGGTCTTAATAATCGCCCCAACAGAAACCCGCTTGACGTTTTTTCTCATCCGCACAGCTCATTAAGGAATCCTCCTCGTGTCCTTTCGTGGGTTTGACAACTTCCCCGCCATGCAAAATTAACGCGTAGGCCTCGCGGCGTCACCGACACGAGCCGACGGCGCACAAAACGGCGAGGTCGGCCAATGACGGGTAGAATTCGCAGAATTTGACGAGCCTCTCGGGGAACAACAGCACTTCCAGACACGATGCAGTCAATTACCGAGATGTCGGACAGCGAGGATGACAGTGGGTCTACGGCGCCAATGTCCTTTGAAAGAAGTCTTTTGTTGGCACGGTATCTGATGTCGGGGGGAAGCAGGTACACGGCAAGCCCCAAGGTTACAAATGTTCTGGAATATGCCCTCCAAATAATAAAAAAATCGTCTATATCACTAGTTCTCGACTGGTCTGACGTCAGGACCCACCGTTCTATGCAAATTATTAGCTGCAACCCAAAAAAAAAACGGAAAAACACTTCTGAGGACAGGATTGTGCAGTTTAGGCACAGATTGAAATATATTCTTCTAAGTACAAAATTACCATCAAAACCAAAACGACTCCAAGTAAAGTTTGTACTCGCATTTAAGACCACAACACATATGAGTGACCCCATAAAACTGCTTCAAAATATCCACATACTAGAGGAAGCTTAAGATACTACCGTAAATTCCGGACAATAGAGCGCACCTGATTATAAGCCGCACCCACCACATTTTAAGAGGATAACCGCCTTTGTGCTTACAAAAGTTTCACCTGTACATAAGCCGCATGCGCCCACATTAAAACATGTAACACAATCACAAATTTAACCCAAACCCGACTTTGAGTCCCACGACCGAAACTGAATATAAAGTACACAGTCCAAAAATCACAGCCGGCAAAATGAACGGAAAATGATACCGGTACTTAAGGTTTGATGCTGACCTGCAGAGTCCAGGTCCTGTTGAAAATAATCCAAGGAAAAAAACATGTATATTTCCAAAGGTAAGGGTGGGGAAAATATACATCCACTATTGTCCGCTGCGTCCACAAACACGTCTCACCTTTACTCCACTTCCCATCAGCCCCCGTTGTTTTCGGCCCTTTTTTTTGATTCGCCCGTGGAAAACATATCAGAATAAGTCTCAAATAAATACATTACAAAAATATACAGTTGCAAATACATATTATATATGGTTACACATATTTACAAAGAAAGACGGTACCTCGAGAGAGTTTAAGCTTTAATAATAATATTATAACTTTCATCCCAAACCGTGCCTGTGAAGGGTAGCAAAACGCTACTAGGAACACGCTCGCAGCACAGAAAACGGGTCTGTTAAAAAAAAATATACGGAACTTGTAGAAATCAAGGTAAACCGTCCTAATCTTATTCCTTATAACTGACATCATCAAAGTCGACTTTCCCAGTATGGGAGTGAGACTGTCATATAGGTGTTGTCCCACGCTCCCTTATTCAAAAACACGCTAGCAACACACTCGCAAAGTAAAATTTACGTGCAGTAGCTGTTTCCTTCTTTATCGGACTGCTTGAAAGCTGTGTCATGTGCCTTTCTTATTGTAATTTACATGGTGGGGATATGTCTCCGCTAATTTAAATTGTGCACAAGCTAAGAAGTTGCAGTCTTCCTCGGCGCATATATTCCACCAGTCTAAATCTTACCTTTGGCCGTTAGAAAACTTGCATAAATTGGCTGCATCACTGAATAAGCCGCAGGGTTGAACGTTTAGGAAAAAAGTAGCGGCTCGTAGTCCGGAATTTACGGTAATAAAGCCTGAACAATGATAATTATGTAGTTGACAAAGTTTTTATATACTGGTAAAAAGCTATAAATATTTTTAAACCATTTACTGTACTTTCTGGCAGCCCTTCAATGACAGATACTCGTACACCAGTTTTGTGCTTTGCAATCATTTACCCTTTCAAATCAATCATTGTAGTTACGGTAGTCAACATTTCCTTCCCCTTTTCGCAATTTTATAGGGAACCATTTTTAATGGGAAGAAAAAGGAAATAATACCAACAAAATCACGATAAAATGAGACGTGGTCCCTCTCCAAAGTGCCGATTGAACAGGAAGGAGAGACCGAGCAGGGCATCATCCCAATCTGCTGTTAAGGAGTAAAATTGACCCTTGGTTTTTCTTAGTCGTAGTATTTTTTGTCAAGGCAAAGGCCCAAAAACTACCAGTTGAGAACCACTGGTCCATATTATCAAACAAAACCAGAATATCAAGACTATACGTCTTAGATATCAACCCCAAAAACTACTATTAGATTCCATTGAATTGATCTGATATCAGTGTTCTTATAAAAGTAGTATCCTGGATTATTAATATATTCAATAACCATGTAATTATTAACCTATCAATAACAAACATACTTTAATATTATGGTTTTAATAAATTGGAGTTCTCAGAAATTCACAGTCAAATTCAGTATATTAAATTTAACAATAGAAATACTGTTTAAAGTGTGAATTATTTGCTCACTAGATGATACTTTACTGTATAATGTATAGTGCTACAAAGCAAAAGAAGAATGCAAACCACAGAGACTCAAAGTGACAAAAACACACCATCTTTCCACTTTTTCACCAGGTTTTTATACTTTTGGGTACCCATAGCAGCACGGTGGAGGACAATTATGTCAGCTTCCTCTAGGTGAGGCAAATTTTGTAAAATAAATGCAAATGTCTATCCCCTAAAAAACAAACAAACAGAAAAACAAATTTGCAAATATTTAGTACCTACAGATGCATATTAACATTTGTCACGTTTTGCGTCCGAATCCCAATGCGAGGAAGTAAGACCAGAGGCTTGGTAAAAATCACAATGTTTAATAACAAAATGATAAACGTGGTAACAAACATGTGGTCATGAATAAATTAACAATCCAAAACTGATAGTAGTGAAGCACAATGACCTTCCAGCCTCTGCTATAGGCACAGTCCTTAGATACAGACCTCTGGTGTGTGGACCACTCAGACTTTCTTTTGGCGCTTTCTAAAGGACGGTAGCATTCCAGATCGCGGCACATTTGGAGCCATTGGTGGGGAACAGTAATCCAAACTCCATTTAATACCTGGCTGGCAAACTTACACGCGAGTTAAAAAGGAGTTTTATGTAATGTGCCATGGACTTTGTAACTTCATTCAAATTTGAACCTTTAAAAGCGGTAATCAACTCATTTAAGTTAATTTTCAAACTTTAAAGGAGAAGTTTGTATTATACTGTATAGCCCCTCCTTGTGTTAAGTAACGTAATGCATTTAAAAAAGCAATAATGAATTAAATAAAATTGGCACAATACAAATAATAAATAGAGCAAACCTTGTATGTTTTTACATTTTTATATTCATACTTTTTGGAACACAAACGTATGTAAATTATAGCCGGAATCTAAATAGAACAATTTTGCATTGATTTGGTAGAAGGCAGAGGGATGGGAAGGGTTGGATTAGGAAGAGAGTTCAGAGTCCTGACAGCATGATGGAAGAAGCTGTCCATAAGCCTGCTGGTTCTGGCTCTGAGACTCTGCAGTGTTCTCCCTGACGGCAGCAGGTTGAAGGATAAGCAAACAATACACGCACTACCAAAATAATGCGCATTTTAAAAAATATCCATTGCTTAGGTTATTTGCTTTTATTTTACATAACATGATCCTGACAATTTTCCGCCATCTTGGTGATTCGGGTCGTTGAAAACCAAAAAGCTGATGAAAGGCTTGGTAACAAAAAACAAAATAAAATGTGTTCTTTTTAGCGAATGAGTCTCCGTAGTTTGTTTTCTTCCTTCGTTTTCAGTTGCACTTCAAAATACAGCAACATCTGGGGATGGATTTTACACACTGTCCCTTTAAAGCTAGGAATTGTGTATGTAGTATGCGTTTTCTGGTGTTCCTATTAACTCATACACTGCCTTCGACATCTACTGCAGTCAGGGTTGGGTAGGGTTACTTTAACTTGATTACTTTCAATTACTTTTGGATTACTCCAATACCAAATATGCTAATTATAGACGAAAGAAAATAAATATGAATAAAATTACAAAATTTTGTGCAGGCTTGGGGAGTAACTGAACACATGGAACGGCAAAAAAGATGTTGGCAAGCTGTTTGGATTTATTTTCATTTTGTTTCTGTCACATTTTATGTTAGTTTTGCCGGAGATCAAAGAGATCAAAGCCTGGAGAGAAAGCTTACCACGTGTTGTGAGTCATCATTTTATTCATATTTAGTTTCTTTTGTCTTTTATTAGCATATTTGGTATTGGAGTAATCCAAAAGTAATTGAAAGTAATCAAGTTAAAGTAACCCTAGCCAAACCTGACTGCAGTCAACGGCAGTGAATAAGTTAATACCCTAAAAAGTCTATGGCTGTCAATAGCAGTGAACGAGTTAAGTACTCGTTATTGTATTTGACGGGATTTCCCGCCCACTATGACCTTCAGCTAAGCATGTCGGCACTCAGAAATAGAAAAGTTTGGAGGCGGGAGGGAGGCAATTTCCAAGATGCAAAGGAGGAGGCAGCCGTCCCCTGGCACGCGTGACGGCGGGGACATTACTTTAAAAGGCTCCGGCGTGGCGTCGGGGGCCCGCCCAAGGTTCCTAATGCGGGGCATCAATCAAGCGGCTTCCCCGCCGCACAGCACGGCAACTTTTATCTTTGCTCATTAAAGTAAGTGCAGCTATTTTATGCAGGGGCTGAAATGCAGGGGACTCTCTCCATGCTAATTCCCTGCATTTAGATTTGCTATTAATCATCTTTGTTCGGCGAGGTTCTGTACACTAATAAATCGGAACGTCGGCTGACGACTGCTGGATTCGCTCCGCGCCCAGGTGCCGGGTTAGAAAATAAAGAATATGCCGGTTTGTTTAATGAAACTGAAACAAACATGCTACCTTTTGAAATTACCGTATTTTCTGCACTATAAGGCACACCGGGTTATAGGGCACACCCCCAAAAAATAGTTTTTGGTCCTATATTTTCCATACATAAGGCGCACCAAATTATAAGGCGCTACAATGGGAACGTCGACAAAACAGTCAGATAGTTCAGTCCAACTTATTACCCCCTTAACATTCCGAAAGCTTGCAAAGAAGCAAATATGTGTCTCAGACATGTACGGAAACAGTGTCTGTACGATGTCACCAATCACTCAAATGCATCGTTCCACATATCATTCGGAAGGTTAAAGTCTTGGGATTCAAGAAATGCCAAACATTTCTTAGTTTCCATTTGATTTTTTGCTGGCAACTGTGTGGACAGCAAAGTAAGAATTTTATTGTGCAGGGAAACGGGGTTCTTTACTGTGCATATGACGATAAACACTTTGAATTGAATTTAGTTTAAAAATAGACTCATCACAGAAACATCAAGATCGTTCTAAAACAAGATACCGGGAAAATGTAAAGCCGCGTAGCTCACCTAAGTTCTCTTGCAGCCATCACGTTCAATAATGATACGTAACCATGGTCTTCTTACAACCGTGAGTGTAGTAAATCCAGGAGAGTAAAATATTTACAAATACAGAATAGTAAAAAATGTTTTCTCTATGCCGTAGTGCAACCCAACTTGTGATTCACATTCATCTTTTTCGGCCAATTGCAGGCTTTGTTTCGCCCCTTTTGCATGTGCGAGCGTGTAAATGATAAAAAGGATCCGCCCCCTTTACCTCCGAAAAAATTTAGCCAATAGTGACTGATTCAAATGATGATTGACACATTGGTTAGGAAATGAAACGCCGGTATATAAATCCCACCATACACCGCGGACTACTTAGCCTTCGGGGGAAAATCGAGTCGGCGGCTGCTTGCCTTAGTTCCCAGACTTTGCGACTTAATATTGATCCATATTGTTAGAATATGATATAATGAAATTGTGAATGTGTTGATTGCTGTTAAAAGTGCCAATAAAATTGTTCAAACCATATATGGGATGACAACGACCTGGCCTACAGAGAGGAGGTGGAGCAGTTGGTGGGCTGGTGCAGGGACAACAGCCTGGTCCTGAATGTCGACAAAACTAAAGAGATCATTGTCGACTTTAGGAAAAACCAGCCCAACCATGCCCCACTTTGCATCAACAACAAGGCTGTGGAGGTTGTCAGCAGTATCAAGTTCCTAGGGGTGCACATTACAAACAAACTCACCTGGTCCGTGAACACTGCATCACTGGTTAAGAGGGCACAGCAGCGCCTGTACTTCCTGCGGAGGATGAGGAGAGCCCACCTGCCCCCACCCTCCCTCATTACATTCTACAGGGGCACCATAGAGAGTATCCTGACCAGCTGTATCTCTGTGTGGTGTGGAGGCTGCAGCGCTACCGACTGGGGTAGTGTGAGGAGGGTAACGAGGACAGCAGAGAAAATAATCGGGACTACACTTCCCTCCATTCAGGACATTGGCCAGAAGCACTGCCTATCCCATGCTAAAAATATTACCGGGGACCCCTCTCACCCCCATCATGGACTGTTCACTCTGCTAGCCTCTGGGAAGAGGTACTGCAGTGTGCGGTGCAGGACCACCAGGCTCCGCAATAGTCTAGTCCCCCTGGCCATTAGACTGTTAAATGGTCAATCTAACATATAGTTAACTTAAATCTAAACGGCTGCTAATCTGACTTTTTGCACTACTGGCAGTTTTTTTTATAGCTTGCCACTCCTTGCACATTGCTCTCTGCACTATTGTAATTACAGCGTTATTGTTACAGTGTTAATGTTACTGTGTACCTGACTTGTTAACCTGACTGCCCATTTTGCACATCTGGTTAGCTACTCTTCTTGCACTATCGGCACTATGGTAAAATACTATACGTAGCCAAAATACAATACAACATTATTTATATCTGTACATTCAAGGAAACTGTGGGGGTCAGATGCATCGACATTTCGTTCTGTATACACGTGTACTAGAATGACAATAAAAGTAGATCTGAATCTGATCTGAATCTGAATAAGGCGCACTGCATTATAAGGCGCATGGTCAGCTTTTGAAAAAAAAAAAAAAAGGCTTTTAGGTGCGCCTTACAGTGCGGAAAATATAGTAGCTTGGGTTACCCATGGCTAGCCAACTATTGTGATCATATGTTGAGGAAAATGTAGGCAAGGCAAGGGAGAGTTATTTGTATAGCACAATTCATACACAAGGCAATTCAAAGTGCTTTACAGAAATGGCAGACAGGTTAAAAACACACAATAAAATACATTGAAAATTTAAAATGTGGTTTTAAAATGCATTAAAACCACAGATAAAACATAATAAAATCAATGAATTAATAGGTTAAAGTGAAGAGTGCAGATAGAACCCTTTCAGTTGTATGCACAGTTGAACAGAGCTGTTTTCAGCCTGGACTTAAACACTGTCAGCGTAGACGCCTGTCTGACGTCATCAGGAAGACTATCCCAGAGTTTAGCTCCATGAAACTGAAACGCAGCTTCACCCTGTTTAGTCCTGGCTCTGAGCACCAGCAGAAGGCCTGTCCCTGAGATTCTCAGTGTCCGAGATGGTTCATATGGGACCAACATGTCACGGTTGTACTTTGGTGCTAGACCATGAAGAGACTTACACACCAGCAGAGCTGTTTTAAAGTCTATTCTCTGAGCGACAGGAAGCCAGTGCAGAGATCTGAGCACAGGACTAATATGGTCGTACTTCCTGGTTCTAGTCAGGACCCGAGCAGCAGCGTTCTGGATGTTCTGCAGCTGTATTACAGCTCGTTTAGAAAGTCCAGTCAGAAGGCCGTTACAGTAGTCTAACCTGCTAGAGATAAATGCATGGATAAGTTTCTCTAAGTCTGGTTTAGATAGTAAACCTTTGATTCTGGCAATGTTTTAGAGGTAAAAGGTTGATGTTATGGATTTAATGTGGCTGTTAAAGTTTAGGTCTGAATCCATTATTAGCCCGAGATTTCTAACCTGATTTTTAGCTTTTAATCTAAGTGATTCCAGATGACTGATGACACTTTCTCTGGGTTTTTGTGGGCCAATGACTTCAGTCTTGTCAGAGTTTAGTTGGAGAGAGTTGTTTTGCATCCACACAAAATGTAGTTGCTGTTTTTTTATCTACCCCCAATTGTGTTGGCTGGCTAGCGTTACAATATTACTATCCCTCTTTCAGTATCCATCACCATCACTAGCCCTCCATCCCTCTGTCCCTCCATCTATCCCCGTCTCTCGATCCATCTCTGTTACTACCAATAACACCATCACTATCACACTATTACTATCACTCCATCACTGTACATCCCTCTATTCCCCTAACTATCACCCCCTCTACAATAACCAGAAATTAAGTTTTTAGGGGTCATAATAGACAATAAATTAAGCTGGAAAACACACATCGGACACATACAAACTAAAGTATCTAAAAGCATTTAAATAATTAATAAAGCCAAATTCATTTTAAACTATAATGCATTGTATTTATGATATTGTTCTCTAGTTCTGCCATACTTAACATATTGTACAGAAGTCTGGGGCAATAATTACAAAAGTTCACTACAGCCCCCTTTTATCCTCCAAAAACGTGCAATTAGAACCATACACAGGGTAGGATATCAAGATCATACTAATATTTTGTTCCTGCAGTCCAAATTATTAAAATTAGATGATTTAGTAAAATTTTTCACTGCACAAATGCTGTTTAAGGTCAACAAAAACATAGTGCCAGTAAACATCCATAAATTATTCATTCGGAAAGAGAGAAATTATAACTTAAGGGGCTGTAGTGAATTCATGACCCCAAAGGTGAGAACCACCAGGAAAAGTATGTGTGTGTCCGTGTGTGGAGTCAAACTTTGGAACAATTTACATGACGAGATCAAACAATGTCCAACTATTCACTTGTTCAGGTTTAGATACAAAGGAACATTCCTGGCGGAGTACAGAGATGAGGAGGGTGAGGTATGAGTGGTGCGGGAGATTGGGAATAGTGCATCTAGTTAACTTTGTGTTATTGATGCTTTTCTTATATCATAACTTATTAATAACATTACAATTGTTGTATATCATTGGTATATTTGGTGGGGAAGATGAAGGGGTAGGCAGTATAAGCATTTGCTTTCTTACTACGCCTTTTCGAACATATTATGTAACGTTATTTTGTTGTTGAGTTATTGTTTTTGTTCTGTTTTTATTTTGATGTTCGAATAAAGTTTTCATTCATTCATTCATAATAACCATCACCCCTCAATAATAACCATCACCCCCTCAATCACTCCCTCATTTCAATTTTGAATCTCTCTATCACTATCTTTATCTCAACCTTTAGTATATCATCATTGCTAACTAAGAATATGAGAAATGTTGAGATAAATCTTGCATTGTACTTTAAAGCAGAATTTTTTCATCATATCAAAAAAGTAAGTCATTCAATGAGAGACGTTTCAAACAGGAAGAGCCAGCCAATTTTACACATTTTGAAGGCCTACAGAAAATCGAGTTCTGTAGTTATTAAGATGTGTTTGTAGTGCAGTAGTTTGCACATTCGCCTAATATGTGAAAAGTCCCAAGTTCAAGACATAAGTTGGCCTGGAGAGGGATGGGTGCCACCAGGTTGTACTTGCCCAAGACACACCACGCTTTTATGACCCTGGTGGTTAAGGGATCCAAACAAGCGACCAAGCTATTAGGACATCAAAAGAAAGCATCTCTCATTGGAAAAAAAAATGTTTATTGGTTTTACCATTGCTTAGTAAACAACAGTTCAACTTTCACCTTGGTGCCTTTTTTCGTTTTTGGGATACTTCCAATAACTAAATGTTTTTTAGAAACACAAAGGCGCTTTCTTCGAAATTATTGGAACAACACTGGACTTTGCAATGAACTTCTCAGCATCTGATGACACGGTTTTGGTCAACTTGGGCGACCCTATTCCTGTGGACGTGCACGAAATGTCATCCCTCTCTGACCAGGCGATAACTCATCTTTTTTTGAAAGCAATAGAATTTGAATAGAATAGAATTTACTTTTTATTGTCATTCTTCGTAACCATGCACACACGACGAAATGTCGATACACCTGACCCGTACAGTTAAACTGTAGCGAGCCGATGCAGCCGCAGCCAAACAGGGCGCCGCCATTTTAGACCCGACTGCTGTGTTGGGAGTCATTAGGTGACCAAACCCCCCAATTCTAACCCTTAATGCCGAGCGCCAAGCAGGGAGGCAATGAGTACCAATGTTGTAAGTCTTAGGTATGACTCGGCCGAGGCTTGAACCAGCGACCTCCCAGTCTCGGAGCGGGCGCCCTACCATCTAAGGGCGGCAGTAGCTCAGGAGGTAGAGCGATCATTTTAGGATTAAGGGATCCCAGTTCAAATCCCGGCTTGTCTGTGTTACATGCCGAAGTGTCCTTGGGTAAGACACCGAACCCCCAATACCCCCAATAAGCAGGTTAGCGCCTTACATGGCTGCACAGATCACGGCCGCTATTGGGAAATGTGAAGCACAATGTAAAGCGCTTTGGTAAGTCATTGACTTGAAAAGCGCTATATAAATGCAGATCATTTCATTTAGGCTACTGAGCTGGTTAGCTCTGTTCTAAAGCCACACGGCTTCACTATGCCTAAACACACTCAATCTCTGGAAAAAGGAAGCATCACTGAGAGGTGGGGGCTTCCTTGATGTGGGAACAGATCTGAAAAAGCCACTCCTGCCATCAAACTGATTTATCATACATAAATCATTCCCAGAGGCTTGATACTTACTGAGCTGTGTCAACACCTCTATAATATTTTTTGGGGAAAATAAATAAGAAAAATGTTTATGTTTTGGTACTCTGGAACAATGTTTCTGGAAACATTATTAGTTAGGGCTATGAATGAGTTAATTGTGATAATTGCCAAATTCTAAATAGAAAACCATCCGGGCTTTGAGGCGTTTTGGTGGGATGGATAAGAAACTGATTCGGAATTCTCGGCCCCGTCGCGTTATACTGGATCAGCTTTTCCCTCCACCTACCCTGCAAGGCAAACTGCCACTTCTCTCTCTAATCTATAATTCACAAGCAAGAAGCTCCCACAAAGACTGGCAAAGGCAGATAACTCGCTCACTTTTAGCCCCCCGCACCACCAAGACGTGAGACTACTATCCAGGGGCCATTGTGAGGGAAAACAAACAGGAAAATTGCCTCTGTGTTGGGTAGGAATTGTGTATTCCGCTCGTAGTTTCGATACTGGCCCATCACAATGCTTTTCCAAATGAAGAATGGGAGGGGGCAATTCTAATCAATCATTTGTCGATTGGGATTTATCTTTTAATTTAGTTTTAAAAATTAAGAGGGCTTCCTCCACCCGTTGGCACTGCTTTAAAGTGGCCGGGCGTGTCTTTTAAAAATGAGACGGATGTTTAATACTAGTTCCATTTGCAGTCAAGATCATTTTACGGGCTAGTGGCTGATAAACGACTCCCACTTTGGTGGTAATCTGCAATCGTTACCAATTTACAATGGGCTGTTGTTTTTCTAAGCACCCATTTATTTGCTAACATGATAAACTACCTTGCGAAACCTCGAGGCAAAACGATGTTTTGGATCGAACGGAGTATAAAACGAGGGGAACCTTTTTTTATTTTTCCACGATAGATCGGCATCGGCAGCCGTCGATAAAGCAGGTAGCCATTCCCCGGGCTTCTGTTTCACGACACCAACCGAGAGATCAACACCTTGTCAGACATACCATTAGGGTCCAATTTAGAAATTCCCACCGGATGTGAAAACTGGGAATTCGGCGGCAAATAGCTTCAGCGAGACTACTGAATCAACGGCGATGGACTTTATCGGTCAGCAATCGACAACGGCGGACCGCGAGGTATAATTGAATGCCTCGGAGATTGAGAAACCGGAGAGGCCATTAGGAGCATGTCGGGCGGTGGAAGGGATTCTTACGATGCCCCCCCATGCAGAGGAAGGCCTGCAGGGGCAATTTTACAGGTGTGAAAACGGGAGCCACAAAAATTGCTTCATTACAAATCAACTGGAACTGCTTCATGGGTCAGAAGCCTGTGATATTACACTGAAATGAAATGCTTTGAACTATAGCTATGGCCATTTCCTTTCTAGTGTCCAGGATAGACGGAAAACAAATAAAGCTAGAATCTCGGTCACTGATGTCAATCCTTCAGTGGCACTGGGCAACGTATAGATATGACATTTTTTCAGACTGGGTTTAAGGGGTTGTCCGTTGTTTTTGGTGTACAGTGGAACCTCTGTTTTCGAACAAATCTGTGTCCGACCAAAAATTGAGAAATTCTTGCTTCGCTGTTCGGTCGAAAAAAAACGGAGTTCGAACGCCAGTAATGCATGAGTGTGTACGCTAGGGTGCGATGCTGAGCGGCGTACGGGTGTTTTAGCCCCTAATTATGCCTCCGAAGAAAGTCAGTGCAAGCAGCAAAGTTGCTACAGGTGAAAAAAGAAAAGTAGTGCGTACAACTATTGCATTTAAGAAAGAAATAATAGCCAAATATGAAGGAGGTGTGCGAGCGCCTTCTGCTGACCACCACAAAGGTAAGAAATCCTATTCATAAGATTACGATAACGTGAACGTAGGATTAGCTTTTTGTGGGTGTTGGAACGGAGCCTAACTTTCAGGGTGTTGGAACTGAGCCCCCTTTCCAATGAACCGCTCACCACTTGTTGTGGAGACCCGGGTGCTAAATGACTCGTAAACGACCTGATTTCTTTATTTTTACACGTTCATGTTAGCGTAATTTTTCGTACGGAAGATTACGATAACGCGAACGTGCGATTAGCCTGGGTTAGCTTTATGTTTACGTTAAACGTTCATGGTAAACATTCAGGGTGTTGGAAGGGATTAAAACGATTTACATTATTTTAAATGGGAAAAATGATCTTGGTGATCGAACAAATTGGTTTTCGAACAGGGTTCTGGAACGGATTATGGTCGAGAACAAAGGTTCCACTGTAGTGAGAAAACTGCAAATATGTGGGGTGGGGGGGGGTGGGGGGGGGGTTGGGGTGGAAATCATTTCGATATATATACTGCCTGGTTAAAGTGTAGTGGTTGATAGCTGTGCCGGCTGGGTGTCAAATTGTCATATCTGTTGCCGGGCTGCTACATGGTGTGTGACAAGATATTGCATATGACAAAAAACAGGCTTCTTCTGGTAATTACAACTGGACCCAAGTCGAGCAGGTCATAAGCCAAATTAGATATTGTAAAAATACCCAATTATATAAAGCAATGTTTTATCATCTAAGTTTTGTTTTGTAATTTCAATGCATCTTATAATATATGCTACAAGAAACTATTTTGTGCCGTTTGGATAATATGTTCCCTATTTTACCTCAAAATCAACTAAACAAGATTGAAAAAAATAGAACTTGACACCTTAAATATGTCAGGAACAGGACCCAATTGCGTAGCGTTTACGACAAGTTTCATTGAAGGAAACAGGAAGGGCTGCGCCAACGATCCAGTGTTTGCTGGATGCGGGAAGCAAGTCATTATCGTACCGATTGGGATCCGAACACAAAAGTGGATCTTCCGTAGTGAGCGATGGCGGGACTGGGAGAGCAAGGCGGGGTCGGAAACCAGAAAGGGAGAGTAGACGTAGCCGGGGACAAAAAGATGGCGTAAGCCGGGACGGGAGAGCAGACGTGGTCAGGATCAACAGGTCGTAACCGGAGACAGACTGGAGCAAAAACAGGACAGGTGGGAGTCAGGGTTTAAAAAGGCTTGCCTATTATACACCGAGGTTCGCAGATGAACACTTAAAATACATTATCTCCTTATTTTACCCGAATAATATTTTACTGACAATTATAATAAATCATGGGATATCTGTTCTATCCTACAACTTTGCATATTTTAAAAACTTAACTTTCCTTATTTTACCTAGACAAATTGCATTATATTGACAATAAAAATCAAATATTTGCTTCACCATACAATTTTGCACATTCTACATATTATCTTTGTTTCAATAGTTTGTATTCTTATGCTTTGTGGCACCCATTTTCGGTTGCACCACACAATACAGCGACGTCTTGTGGTCGAATAATACACAGTCCCTTAATATTGAAAGTGATGAGTTTAGAAGACACATTTAAAAAAAGATGGAACACGTAATTTACGTTTGAACAGGAAATTGCTGGACAAAAAACCCTTATATTGCCAAATTTGGAATTCCCTCATACGAGCCCTTTATTTTTATTAAAACTGAGGTTATTTGAAGTAGATCCGCCCTAAAGAACAGCAAAATTATTGGCCAATAGTGACAATAATGTCACTAGTAAAAACATAAACTACCTAATCATCTAGCATCCTATGCAATCCCTCCAATACAAAAAACAGAATCAGCTTATCACTATCCAATACATAATCACGACCGGTACAAGCAGGGGACCCAAATGCGTAACGTTTCACACTATGCTTTACGAAGGGATCGGGGAAGTCAGGGCGAGAGGAAAAAGACAGCGATCTGGTGCTCGCTGGGCAGGAGGAGCGGGAAGACCTCGCGAACGAAGCGTGGTCGGAGATGGTAACAAGTCGGGCAGGCGGGACGGGAGAACGGGGCGTGGTCGGAGATCGGAAACAAGTCGGGTGACCGGGAAGCCAGGGACCGGAGATCGATACAGAAAACGGACTCCGATAGGATACGGGTAGCCGAGACAGGAAAATGGAGCTTGGATTAGGGATAGATGCAAAATTGGGCAGGATATGGGTAGCCGGGACAGGAGAACAGAGCTTGGATCAGGGATCAATACAGGAAACAGACCGGGATCAAAATGGGGGCCAGAGTCAAAAGTGCTTGCCTTGCAATGTGCTGAGGTTTGCTGACGGACTGACCTGGAGTGAACGAGAATGATGTGCTTAAATAAGAGGATGACTAATTAGGGAACGAGTGGCAGCAGGGGCTGAAAGTCAGCGCCGGTGAGGGCAATTGACTAATCATGACAAGATTTATAACATTTCCAAGAGGTCTCGCTTTGTAAAAAAAACAAAACTTTAATGAAAGTTCAAAATCTGTAATGTTTCAATGAGAGATATTTGACCGCTAGATGGCACTTTGCTGTCTGCTACGAACAAGTTCCAGTGATACACGGCACAGTGTGGAGGCAGGATGCCGGACAGACATGGTGCCGACCTTCCACTAACACAAATTTCTCGACCTTTTATCTAAAAAAAATAAAATAAAAATAAATAACAATGGTATGATAGCTGGGCGCAGTGCTTAGCGCGTGTGCGGCACAGTTCTAAGGTCTTGGGAACCTCCTGTGTGGGTTCAAATCCAGCTACCGGACTTCCTGTGCGGAGTTTGTATGTTCTCCCCGTGCTTGCAAGCGATTGCGAGCGAGTTGTCTGTCCCCATGTGCCCTGCAATTGGCTGGCAACTAGTTCAGGGTGTCCCCTGCCCACTGCCCGATAATTGCTGGGATGGGCTCCAGCACCCCCGCGACCCTACTGAGGATAAGCGGTGCAGCTAATGAGATGAGATGGGTATGATAGCTGAGGTATTTTGGCCTAGTGTTCAAATCAATGTTTTTACTCGAAGAATGTTTTTGGTACCACTAGGAGGCACTATTACACACTCTCCCTCTGAGGCTATTTTTTACAAATTGGAAAAGCCTCGTTCGACTGAGGAGCAGATTAATTTTTTTTTTTTTTTATCTATTCATTTTTTTTAAACAGTTTCACAAGTTACTATTAGCTGACAGGCGCAAAATAATTGTTGCATATTCGGGAAATCAGGCCAGATTGGCCAGTGACAGACAGGAGGCTTTTTATTGTTCCCCTAAGCTGAGCAGGAGGGTTTTCCGGTCTTAATTACCTCACTTTTGGCACAACTCAGCCACCGCAGGGAACCAAAGGAGGGTGGGTGAAAACCCGGACGGGAGACGAACATTCTAGATCCCTCAGTAGAAGAAAGAGCAAGATCAGTCTCCGAGAAATCCCGACGTGGCAGAATGCGGATTCAAAATGTCTCAGGCTTGCTATTTAAAGCTTTTGTTTACCTGTCTGATCCATTTGCTAGCACGTTTGTGGAAAGACCCCCTCCCCTCCGCCCATACCCGGGGAACAGAACTTTTAACAAGTGATACTGTAACGAAAAACAATGTCGCTGTCGCCAGTTCTATTGACACAATGAAATAAGTGCTTCAAAAAAATGTAGGCATGAATATTTTAGGAGCTGTACTCTTCCAAAAATGTTCCACTTTCCTACTCTGACGCTCTCACACAGTGAGGGGACTTCAACATTCATTCGATAGGAGAGTTTATACAATTCATTTTATTTTTGTACCACAGAAGTCGAAGTGATTCACGGCTCGAGTGTTAAGTTTGTGTTTGGTGTTAAACATGGGAAGAAAAACATTTTTTCAAGTGTTGTCTATAGCAGTAGGACAACAGAGAGCAATTTTGTCAGTGCTACCAGCACTTTTTTGCTGTTTTGTTCACAAAGAAGTGAACTGCACTCATGCGGCCGTGATCCGTTACCCCCTAATCGCAAATTGTTGAACGTGAGGACCGGAAGAGCGCATTTTTTACCTGGCTAGGTGTTTTTTTTTGTTTTTCTTGTTTTGTCCACAGAAAAGTGAACTGCACTTGTGTGGCCCTGATCCATTTTCCCCAATTGCATATTTTTGCAAGTTGGAGGTGCCAGGGCCTCATATTCTTTATTTTTAGCTGTTGTATTTCCCCTCTAAAATGAAGCGCACTCGTGAGGTTGCAATCCATTATCCCCAATCCTATATTGCCGTTAGCGGGGACCAGCCAAAGGCACTTTGTTGGAGGCAAGCTAAACTGCCTTGCCGAAAATGAAGCACACATTTGTGGCCAAATTCCAGTATCCCTGGTCAACTACTGGTGAGAGGAAAGCAAATTTGTGTCATGTGTGGTTGATTTTTTAAAATAATTTCTGATTAAAATGGAAAGCACCTGTGCGCTGTGATCCATTATCCTCTTTTGATCGTAGCTGTGAGTTGGGGTCGGCAGAGTGCACATTAGAAATGGGACAACGGGGTTAACTTTGCAGATTTTAGTATATCCGGTCAGGGAGAGGGCGCTTTCTTATCCCCATTAAACAAGATAAGGAAGACTACAGCAAGGGTCTCCAACACGGTGCCTGCCGGCACTAGGTAGTCTACCAAGAGTACCAGAATAACCTGCAGACTGTTCAGAACAAAGCTCACCGGTCATTGCCATTTTCTATTACATTTGATTTCTAAACGAAATTTAGTTTTAGTGATTGACGCAACTTTTTAATTACGACATGGTAATGACATAGTAACAACATAGTAATTACACAAGTTTTTTCCGAGATGTAAATCAAAATGGACAACAAACAAGTAGCTCTCTGCTAAAAAATGTTGGTCACCCTTGGACTACAGTATTTAATGCTGAAACGATAGTTTCCTGGTTGAAAATACACAAATAAAATGAGTTTGGAGTGGCTGTCATGATTAGCCAATTTGTTCCCGTCCCAGCTGCCCGACCACGCTCCGTTCTCCCGTCCCAGCTGCCCGACTTGTTTCAGATCTCCGACCACACTTTGTTCGTATAGGTTTACCGTTCCTCCTGCCCAGCGACCACGAGATTGCCGTCTTTTTCCTCTCACCACGACTTCCCCGATCCCTTAATAATGCATTGTGTGAAACGTTACGCATTTGGGTCCCCTTCCTGTACCGCTCATGACAGTGGAAAATAAGCCGAAAAACATTTTTCCCCGTCCATACGCTGCCAAATGCAAAGTGCAGCTTTTGTCATTTTCAAGAGCACGACGGGAATGCCAATGATCCAGTTGAGTCTTGTTCTTGCCATGCGCCATCGATCCGTCTGCTCGGGGGCAGTCTCTGCCAGCCCGGCCGGCGTCATCAATATTGCATCAGCTTCAGTCTAAACAGTGCCGAACTCTTTAGCAGTCCATCAAGGGAAGCGTAAAATGGAGGCTCGTCTTTATTTTCTCGGCAGGGAGCAATCCTCCGTTGCAGCCTATGGCGCTTATCCACACTGATAGGATCCCGATCGCCTCGTTTTATTTTCTAATGTTATCTACAAAGTTGAACCGTGCATTATTTGGGCAGGGGAATAAATGGTACGGTGGTACTTCTTTATACTCAACACAAGTTTTATTCGCAATAAAGGAAAACCCAGGTCACGAGCTGTCCCAGAGGCTACCACTAGAGGGTGCTTGAGACTGGTCACTGCTTGTGATCGCTTCCCACCAGCATCAGCTCATCCAGTTTGCGCAGGCGAAAAAATAAATATAATGCTGTCATTATTTTGTGTGTACACTCATTTAAAGTTAAAGTAACTAACTTTCAGTGTACTTTGTACTTACATATTAACAGTCTCGCGATCTTATACCAGTCAACCTCAGCCAATTACTCATCATAGAATAGTTGCAACTCCCTTTATTAAGAGATAATAAGACTTACAAACACAACTCGGCACCTATTTACTCACAGCGAGACAGACTATGTGGAATACCAAGACAATATTAGCAATCTACAAGGATGTTGTCTGCAGTGACAGACAATCCGGATTTGTCAGGACCAGAACGGATACAGGACCCACTTGCGTTGCATTTCTCACAAGTTTTTATTGGAAGGGAGAGAAAGTGTTGCGCCCACGATCCGGTGTTCGCTGGACGCGGGAAGCAAGTCTCTCGGATTTGGACTGGGATCCGAACACGGAAGTGGATATTCTGTAGCAAGCGATGGCGGTGTCAGGGACGGAAAAAGCGGGTCGGTAGCCAGGACAGGAAGCAAAAACGTGATCGGGGTCGGAAACGAGTCGTAAGCCAGAAAAGGAGAGAAGACGTAGTCGGGGACAAAAAGAGGTCGGAAGCCGGGACGGGAGAGCAGACGTGGTCAGGATCAAAAATGGGTCGAAGCCGGGGAGAGATGGGAGCAAAAAAAAAACGGGACAGGTGGGAGTCAGGGTCGAAAAAGGCTCGCCTTGTGTTCACTGAGGTTCGCATACAGACTGACAGAACTGGGTTCAAATACTTATCGGGAGCCAATCAGAACCTGCGGCAGTTGAAAAAAGTTAAAAAAACAAAATTTGAAATGACTAACATAAAAAACTGGGAAAACTTACAAGTTAACAGGCATGAGATCTCAGTGACTATCAACTTTAATCAAACATACAACACACATATATATTTTATATATTTTTCTTAAGAGTTCAACCATTCAGTGCCAGTGAAGCTGTCCGAGACTTGTAACGTTTTTACTCGCGTCTGCCATCTCCTGGCTTGTGTCATTATTGCAGAGTCATGTTACGCGAGCAAGTACGTGCATTTCTTAGTTGCACACAAATTAACTGTTTAACTTCCTAGGGGTTAGAACTCTACTTGACTTTTATCCTTTTAATGCGACACTAACAAATTGGAACAAAAGGAAACCCAGTGGGATGAGCATGACGTGAGTCTCCAGAACTCCCCCACGCCCGATTCCACGTACATAATGTGTTCCGCCCCGGACAGCTTCGCTACAAGTAAGATAAAAGCAGTGCTCTTTGAACACACACTTAATAAAACATTTAACATTCAGCTTTTTTAAGGACACTTCAAACGACGCACTCCATCTTAAAGAGCAAATATTTACGGATTTTAACTCAGTTTTTGGCACATTTGAAAAAACCATGTCGGCGGCAGATTTTTTTCAACCGAACTCAATCAGACTTGATGGTTCCCTCGCAGCTCTCCCTTCACGATGCCGCGGCATAAGCAGCAAATAAGAAGATATTAAATGAAACCAAAAGGAATTAGCTTTGCACTTTCGGCAGTGCCTCCGAGGAAATATAGCGGTAAATGGAACATGTTTCTAGAGGGGTTGTGTGTGAGTAAGGGGTGTAGAATGGGGGATATCTGCAGTGCTGGCAACTCATTGACTTCACACGGCCCCTTTAGCGCACTCATTAACCTTGTGCTCGACTTGTTTGCATATTTGCCAACCGAGCCCTCTAGATGCTTTGATTTCAAGTGAGAAGACAGGAGAGTCTCAGATAAATACTTTTGTGATTGTTGGTTCTTTTTAAACCAATCAAATATTTATTATTATCAATATTTTTTATACATTTTGTGTGACTAGTGACAAAGCTACTTGCTCTATCGTGCTGCCATTCTCAGCAATAGACGACTGGGGATAAGAGATCGCGGCTATAACAGTGCAGTTCCTTTTGGGAGGAACGCATAGAAAAACTGCTCACAGAAACTGTTACTGTGATCCATTATCCCTGGTAAGCCATTATGCATTTCAACTTAGGTTGACGGGTACGGCACACCCCCCTTCCAAGAAGTCCTTCTGCTGGTCACCCTGGTGCAATGTGAGCTTGGGGATAATGGAGCGTGGAGAACACTTCATTTTAGGCAGAAATACAGCTACAGCAAGAACAGAGTCGCCAGGCCCAACACAAGTGTTCTCTGCCTGTCCCCATAGCATCAATGGAGGATAATGAATTGCGGCCATTGGATTTTAGACAAGGAGTGCGAGACAAAACAATCAGAAAGAAGGGAGAGAAAAAAAAACTGGGAGAAAGAGCGAGAGCGCGAGAGCAAGAGAAAGAGCGAGAGCGAGAGAAAGAGCGAGAGCGAGAGCGAGAGAAAGAGCGAGAGCGCGAGAGAAAGAGCGAAGGTAGAAGAAAATACCAAGGAGAGAGAAAGAGGAAAGAAATAAACAGAGAAAGAAAAAAAGAGAAAGAGTGACAAAGGGAAAAAGAAATACATGCAGCTCTGGTTGCCTCGTGAGTGGGCCCAAGCTTTATCGAACACCGTTATGCTACAGAGCCTTCAGAGGTTGTTTCTGAAGGCCTCCGGGTAGATTTCTAAGACTGGCTTGAATGTGAAAGAACACATCTGGAAGCAACACAGCCAGGGGATAATCAATGCAAGGAAGCTGACGGACAAGTGAAAATATTTAACATGTATTGATGAAAAAATATAATTAACATCACATGCTTCAGATATTTTGAAGCCAGCAGAGAGGGCCTTTGCAAGCCCTCACAGCACACACCCAAGTAGGTGCATTAGAAAAATGTCTTTCCAACTATGTTTTGTTAGCTGCGAACCAATTGCTGATTGCAAGCAGACCAGGGAAACATAGCAGAATTGGTCAAGATAAAACCCAGTCTCTGCAAAAATTCTCCTCACACCCTCCCAGGGCCTTTTTATAAACACCCCCTAAAACCTTTTTACGGAGTCTTAATGTGAAAAGAGTGTGTGCACACCACGTAGGAATAGATTTTGCCTTTCAAAATGCTTATTCAAGCTTTAGTAGAGGCGACGTTATGAGAAATGGACTTTTTAAGTGCTGGCATACAAATGGCAGGCTCTCTGCAGCACCTGCCAGGCCATCAAGCGAGAAATCACACAAGCGTAGAAATCTTTTACTTTTTTTTCTTCCTCCGGCTGCCGTTCGCGAACAAGCCGTCCCGAATTTGACTGGATTGTGCCACGGTAGGGGGTTTCGCCACGCAGGGTTCCAGGAAGCCGTTTAAAAGGCAACAGAAGAGTACAAAGAAAATGGAAATACTGTAGGATCTACTGATGAATATTTAACGGTTTGCAATGTAATAACTAATTCACATGATACCCGATAGGGATGGATTCACCTCTGACCTCATGGGCCACATTGATTTATTTTATTAATCCTTTAATCTAAGGGGTCAAAGTCAAGTCTGTGAATTCCCATTTTTTTAACATCAATGGCTTAAATTGCTTGGCGGGGCAAAATAATGGAAGAGTCCGTAAATGAGAGGGCACCAAAACATGAAATAACGTTCATTTGCACAGACTTCATTTAAATAGCCCCGCAGGGAGGCAACATATTTTTCCTCCGGAAATAACACCGGCAAGACTTAACCCACATAAATGGAAAAATAAAGATGAAAAAGAGGGGAAGGAAATCCCATGATAGTGTAGGACAGGGGTGTCAAATTCATTTAAGATCGGGTGCCAAATTGTTAAAAAAAAACAAAACAACATCTAACAGGGGTCTGACTCCTGGATTAAATAGAGAGGGGAAAAGAAAGAGTGGGGTAAAGAGACAGAAAAAAAGGGGAGAAAAACAAGACAGAAAGAGAAATGGATGGAGAAAGAAAACCATATGAAAAGTGAAAGGAAAAAAGAGACTGAGACAAAGAATGAGAAATAGAAGGAAATAAATAAAAAAAGACAAAAGAGAAAAAGAGAATCAAAGAAAAAAAAGACAGAAAGCCCGTGAGAAAAACAGAAACAGGAAGGCAGAAAGAGTGCGAGAACTGGAGAGAAAACGAGAAAGCGATAAAGAAAAAAAGAGAAAGATCGAGATAAAAAAAGAAGGGAGAGAAAAAGAAAACAATCGAGAGAGAGAGAAGGGGAGAAGAAATCGACATTCAGAGAGCGAAAGAGACAAAAGAGGTAGAACAGAGAGAAAAAGAGACAGAAAGAATAAAAATAAAAATAAATACAGCTCTGGTTGCATTGTGAAAGGGATCTGGCTTTGGTGACATCCAGTGGACATATTTCAAACTGCAGCTTATTTCTCTCTTGTATTTCTACCAGTGCTGTTTCACAGGCTCGTTTCAAACCCTTATCAGGCCCATTGGCCACATGTTTGACACCTGTGGTCTAGGAAAAACTAAGGTTTTTAAAATAACATTTCGCTTTGCCCAAAACAAACTACAAGAAAAAAAATATTTGAGCGTTTATGACCACTGAGAGAACTTGCCCTTAAGACAATTATTGCTAAGGGGGAAATTACAGTAGACCGAGGCTTGTTACTTATGCATGGGCTGCTCCAAATCCCTTAATTTTTTTAAAAGCAAAAAAAGGAAAAAAAAAAAAAGAACCTAATTAATGAATATAATAAATCCCCACAAAAAACAAAATGTTAACATAATCGGTCCTTACTTCAAAGTTTTGGGCCCTTCACCCCAACACCCTTGAAGTGGACTTCCTGTCTCCATCCTAAACCGCTCAGAACCCAATGCAAAATCTCAGCCCATTGATCCGCTCTGATCTCTGGTTGCCGGGACCCGTTAAAGCGACCCCCTCCCACGCGGGGCCCGAGCGTAGGTGTCAGCCGCCGGCCTACTAATCACCCCCGTGCCGTGAGTAATGGCTACCGAAGCCGCGTCAGGGGGAATGCATCATCTCGGCGCAGCCGCCATTCATCAAACTACCCCTGCTTTCATTTGACTGAAAAGCATGCCAATTTTGAAATATGACACTTCGGTCCAATGTAATAATTAAACGGTGCCGTAAACATCGATTGTATTTCGTCCATCGACAACGCGATGCGTTACCTCGTTTCCCCCTACGGACGGACGTTTCAGTGGGGCTCCGGAGCATGATTACATAGAAAAAACATTCTTAGTCGTGTTACAAAACACTACAGGTTTTACATTTGACTCATGTTTCAAATCAGCTTCGCAAAACTGATTTATGGCCGGGGGTAATGGATTGCAGCCGCATGGGTGCTGTTCATTTAAGGTGGAAAGAATGAAAAGAAAAGAGTTACAAGAATGACAAAAATCTGATTTCTGCAATCCCCCGCGCTCAGCAATAGTTAACTGGGGATAATGGATAGTGACCAAAACAGCAGGCCAGGGGTCCGAACCAAAAAAAAAAGCACTTTGTTGGACTCAACGGTCAGGAATTGTCTTCAGGGGATGATAGTGATGTGTTTCTCAGGACCAATCCCTGTAGCGTGTGCCAAGTCATTTAGAGGAATGGTCCATGTGTGTGTTGATGACATACTTGGTGAAGTTTGAAGCCCCATGTGACTGATTTAGGAAATGATTCACAAGGTTTTGAGTGCAGTTCGAAAAAAGCGGAGAAATAATTGACAGTGATTTACGTTAACTTTGCCTGATTCCAAAATAATCAGAAATTAAATGAGTTGAATAAATACCTCCCCATTTTATATTTCCACTTGTTTCACAAGAACAAACAGACCAGCTTCATTTGTTCATCATTAGATAATGGATTGCGGTCACAACTGGTGGTCCAGAAAGCCACTCCACCTGAAAAAAGTCCCTTTTTTGCTGGTCTTCATAGCAATGTTTGATTGGGGATATTGGATTCCGGCCACATGAGTGCATTTCGTTATAGGTAAAAGTAACGGCAAGAAAAGAAAAAGCACATTATACATTTTTCTGGCCGCTTGATGGGGTACTCAAGAAAATGAATCATCAAAAAGCCCCTACGTGTGTGTGAAGCATTTCCCTGCAGTACTTCATCGTTTCACGGGGATTCATTTTTCCATCACTAGATAATGGGTTGCAGTTACAACTGGTGGGCCAGAAAGGCACCTTGCACGACAAAAATCCTGTTTTACTTGTCTTCATAGCAATGTGGGATTGATATTGGCTTGCGGCCACATTAGTGCACTTCATTATAGGTATAAGTAACAGCAAAAAAAAAAAAAAATGTACATTTTTCTTTCCACAAGATTGGCTAGTCAAGGAAATCAATCATCTGAAAGCCCCTACGTGTGTGTGAAGCATTTCCCTGCAGTACTTCATCGTTTCACGGGGATTCATTTTTCCATCACTAGATAATGGGTTGCAGTTACAACTGGTGGGCCAGAAAGGCACCTTGCACAACAAAAATCCTGTTTTACTTGTCTTCATAGCAATGTGGGATTGATATTGGCTTGCGGCCACATTAGTGCACTTCATTATAGGTATAAGTAACAGCAAAAAAAAAAAAAAAAATGTACATTTTTCTTTCCACAAGATTGGCTAGTCAAGGAAATCAATCATCTGAAAGCCCCTACGTGTGTGTGTGTGAAGCATTTCCCTGCACTGCATTACTGTTTCACGGGGCTTCATTTCTCCATCACTAGATAATGGATTGGGACCACAACTGGTTGTCCAGAACGGCACCCCACCTGACAAAAGTCCCTTTTTCTCTGCTCTTCATGGCAATGTGGGATTGGATATATTGTATTGAGTGCATTTCATTGTAGTAAGAAGTAACAGCAAAAAAAATAGAAAAAAAAAGCAAGCACTTTATACATTTTTCTGCCCACATGATTGGGTAGGCAAGGAAATTAATCTTCTTGAAGCTCCTACGTGTGTGTGTGTGTGTGAGAAGCTTTTCCCTGCGGGGCTTTACTGTTTCACGGGGCTTCATTTTTCCAACACTAAATAATGGATTGCGGTCAAAACTGGTGGTCCAGAAAAGCACCGTACCTGACAAAACTCCCTTTTTTTGCTGGTCTTCATAGCAATGTGGGATTGGGGATATTGGATTTTGGCCACATGAGTGCTTTTCGTTGTAGGTAGAAGTAAAAGAAAAAAAAACATGTTATAAATGTTTCTTTCCACATAATGGGCTAGTCAAGGAAATTAATCATCTTGAAGCCCCTACGTGTGTGTGTGTGTGTGTGTGTGTGTGTGAAGCATTTCATTGCAGGGATTAACCGTTTCACGGGGCTTCATTTTTCCATCACTAGATAATGGACTGCAGTCACAACTGGTGGACCAGAAAGGCACCTCACCTGAAAAAAAAGTCCCTTTTTTGCTGGTCTTCATAGCAATGTGGGATTGGGAATATTGGATTGCGGTCACATGAGTGCACTTCATTATGGGTAGCCCCAACAAAAGTGTGCTCTGACAGACTTCACTTGCAGCAGTATGCAATCAGAGATAATGGAGTGCGTCTGCATGAGTAGTTCAGTTTTTGGTCAACAGAATAGCAAAAAAACCCAGCATGAAAGTGTGCCCCCACTCGCAGTAATAAATAAAGGATAATGGATCGCATGCCAATTTTGAAATATAACACTCCGGAGGAGTCGCACGGCCAAAAGTAATAATTAAACGGAGCCGTAAACATCTATTGTATTTCATCTATCGACAACGCGACATGTCACGCCTTTCAAATCGTTTCCCCACACGGGAGAACGTTTTAAGCGGGGCTCCGGTGCATAATTACCAAAAAACACGCTTGGTTGCTTTCTACGGCATTACAATACACTACAGCGGTTATTTTCCACTTGACTCATCTTTCAATTTGTTGCCTGACACGATAGCAAGCGGTGACTCATTTACGCGGCGGCAAAAAAAAAAATCGGCTCAGGAAAACTTCGATTTGCACTTTTTGCTGCGTGGGAGTTCGTTTAGCCTCTTTTACAAGTGGAGCTAGGAGGGAAGTCCTGCTATTCTATGCAAATGTTGATGAATTCTGCTTATGCCGTTTCAAATCTTTGATGAATTTAATGTATTCACCGCTAGCCTACTTCGAGAGAAAACGGGAGTTTTGACTTCTTTAACTGTCAAAGGAGCTCAATGAGATTATGTTGGAGCTGTATTGTAAATTCCGGACTATAGAGCGCACCTGATTATAAGCCGCACCCACCACATTTTAAGAGGAAGACCGATTTTGTACATACACAAGCCGCACCTGTATATAAGCCGCATGCGCCCAAACATGTAACACAAACACGAAGTTAACCCAAAGCCGACTCTAAGTCCCGCGATTGAAACTAAATGTCTTTCATTAAAGTCCACAGTCCAAAAATCACAGCCGGCAAAATGAACGGAAAATGATACTTAAGGTTTGATGCAGACCTGCAGAGTCCGGATCCCATCGAAAGTAATCCAAGGAAAAAAGTGTATATTTCCAAAGGTAAGGGTGGGAAAAATACACATTTACTCACGCGGCTCCTTTTTCTTTTACCAACTTTCTACCCCCTCTTTCCTTGTTTGTCCCTCACCTCTAGCGGTCCCCACTTTAACTCGGCACCCCACGTTTGTTCCGCCCCTCATTTTTCGTTCACCCGTGCAAAACATATCAGAATAAGTGTCTATAATAAATACAAATAATTACAAAAATATACAGTTGCAAAAACATATTAAACATGGGTTACACAAATTTACAAAGAAAGACGGTATACCGAGACAGTTTTCAACAGCGCTCGAGTAGCAACACTCCCAAGTGCAGTTCATTATGCGAAGAAATAATGGCAAAAACAAGATCTGTCTGACCCAACAAAAGTGCACTGAGACGGTCCTTGTTTGCAACAATATGCTATTGAGGAAAATGGATCGCATCCGGAAGAGTGTAGTTCACCGTATCAGAGAGAGAACGGCAAATAGTATTATGCCAACGGCGTTCCTTTGACCTATTTTACTCTAGTCTTGTTATTTACATATTCTTTCTTTTTAACCATTCCATATAATAACCTTGTATTATACACTATAATATCTTTTTTACTCTATTCTTTTAAATCCATTATTGAGTGTTCGCTTGTCAAATGATTTCTTGTATATATCATGTTTATGGTTTATACTGGCTGAATAAATAAATACAATAAAATACAATACCAAAAAAATCCACCAAAATTGACAAAAGTTTGCCCTGCTGGCCCCCTGCTCTTAGCAATATACACTCATGGATAATGGATCGCAGACAATTTCAACCTTTGAGGCCGTACAAAGCGCGAAGTATCTTTTTTACTCTATTCTTTTTATTCTTTTAAATCTATTTTATCATTATTGAGCGTTCGCATGTCAAATGATTTGTTGTATATATCATGTTTATGGTTTATACTGCCCCCCCTGCTCTTAGCAATATACACTCATGGATAATGGATCACATTTTCAACCTTCGAGGCCGTACAAAGCGCAAAGTATCGATGGATCACAGTATATGCGAAAAAGTATTCCACAAAGAAACCTCATGAACTAAAAACCTTAATTTAGCATAAAAAAACCCGCTCACCTTTCTTAAACGCAGACTTAAGCTTCCCAGTAAGCTTTTGACATTTCCCCACTTTAAAATGGGGCCATTTCAACACGGATTAACCTTCCTGCGCCCGAATCCGAACCCGCTAGCGAAAAAAATGCCGACATCGGCAATAAACCAACCACATCTCTTACACCTCCACCAAACGCAAAACACATTACCTTTCGGTTATTCCGTTTTCATAGAAACGTCCGCATATGCCGGGACAAAGGTTCATCACGTTCTCCCCCCCGCCCTGAAGCCGGCCAGCGAAATTAATCACCACCGGTGGCGCTTTTGTGAAATGTTAATAAAGCCGCACTGAATAAGTCGCTAGCCTGTGGCTGCTCGCTAAATCTCGACGACTTCATTAGCTCATCACCGTGAGTCACGGCGTACGCTGCCGAAAGCAATTAAAATATAAGTACACGGAGGGCAGGGGGGGAGGTCCTCCTGATGCCGGCACGCTCGACTAGTTTCCTTATAATAACCGACGTATCAATAGGGGCGCCTGTGCGTGGAATCAATATGCAGATTTGTCTCTTACTGGTAACAATTAATTACCTGCCGAGGAGATCTCCGTCTATTCTCTGTGAAGGCCGTTCCAATGAAGTAATATCACGAGGATCGAGTAAATAGTCACCATTTACCGTGTGAGGTGCATGCAAAACCCCAAAAATTGCCTAAAATTTGAAGGTGCGTGTCATAATCCGGTGACCAGAAATACGGTGAATAAAATCGGAAATTCACAATAACAGTATGAGAGGTGCAACCAATGTTCCCTCTAAGCAATCGCGCACTGCCCACACATTATCAGTGCACAAAAATCAGGGCTCGAAATTTCTAATTAAGAAGCGAATTAAGTCAAAGTTACAGTGCATGAAGGTAAAAACACACGTGTTCCCTTGACGCTGTTTTCTAAATGCCATATTTTTAGGTCAATCTCGAAGTCGAGTAAAGTCGGTAGAGTTTTTCGAGAACCGGCTTCTTCGGCTCGGCTCACTAAAGGGTCCCAAACGACTCTTCAGGTTGTTTTTGCTTCTTTAATCCCTACACGACCAAATATTATGTAAAATTGTGCAAAAAATGACTTAAAGGAAGGGGGGGAAATAGAACAAAAAAGAAAAAATACCAAAATGAAAGAGTAGTGTAAAGCCTGTGCGTTGAATCAATATGCAGATTTGTCTCTTACTGGTTATAATTAATTACCTGCCGCGGAGCTCTCCGCCTATTCTCTGTAAAGGCCGTTCCAATTAAGTAGTAATATCACGAGGATCAAGTAAATAGTCACCATTTACCGTGTTAGGTGCATGCTGTTTATCTAAATGCGGTATTTTGAAGTCAATCTCGAAGTCGAACGAAGTTGAGTAAAGTCGGTAGAGTTTGAGAACCGGCTTCTTCGGCTCGGCTCACTAAAGAGAACTGGCTCTTTCGGGTCCCAAACGGCTCTTCGGGTTGTTTTTGCTTCTTTAATCCCTACACGACCAAATATTATGAAAAATTGTGCAAAAAATGACTTAAAAGAGGGGGGGAAATAGAACGAAAAATAAAAAAAATATCAAAATGAAAAAGTAGTGAAAAGCTGAGAAAAAATAAACAAAAGGAAGAGAAAAAAGAAAGAACATTTCAGAAAAACCAGAAGAAAAGAAACAAAGTAAAAAAAGTAAATAGAGAAGAAACAAGTAACAGTTAGGAAAAATAAACACAATGAGATTTTTTTAAAGGAATTAAAAAACAGGGAAAAAGAAGTAAAAGTTTGTGTTGCATTCAAATAATTTCCAATAATACCAAGTCAATCTTGTTGCCAACATTGTACTTCCACTAAAAAATGTGATTAATTACAGTTGTGTATCGTGCAACCGACTAAATAAGCCCCCAAAAATGTTAGTATTATACGACAAAAGATACCAGGAAAAAAAAGAAATTAAAATCTTGTGAAAGAATTGTAAAAACAAATGACGTTTGTAGGCCGTACAACCTTTGCAATAGTACGTTAGTCAATTCATTCAAAAGTGAACAATAATTTTGCATTGCCGGAAACTCAGCAAAATGTAACTTGATGTCAAGTTTTGGACATGTTTGATAATGACTTAGTTGCCACACTTGGGATTGCCGTTGCTCCCTGTTGTTTCAAGCGTTGCTCACCAACTTTGTGTGAACGCTCAGACCCGTGGAAAATTACAGGGAACATTGCGTGCAACCCCAATTTTCGATTACAAAGAAGTGACAAACAATGCTAAATACGTACAGCCATGATTAAAATCATTAATTGACTAACCTAAAATTGACAATGTATTTATTCAATGACCTACAAAGTCCGATTTCATCGTCAGAAGCACCAAGGAATTGCATCCCTCGTCATTTTTTGTTTATATCCATAGATTTCATGGACAGATTGTTTCCTCCATTCCCTAACATTAGTCTCTGGTAGTGTGACATAAAATAGAGTGATAATGAGAAAATCGAATGCTTTCTCATATCTTCTACTGTATGTCACTTGGGGTCTAGTGCATTGGATTCGGTGCTCTAACCACCGCAACCCGGGTTCCATTTCCATTGCATCCAATATTCTGATCTAGTGGTCAGTGATGTTTGACCGATCAATTATTGGATGAATTTTTTAGTTTCCAAAAAATTAACTGAAGAATAATGGGTAGATCAGGGATGTCAAACAGGCGGCCCGTGGGCCATATCAGGCCCTATAAGGGATGAATCCTGCCCGCGAGACAACGCTAAGGGAAGCGCAAGAGAAAAACGAGCTGCAGGTTGAATTATGTCCACTTGATGTTGCCAAAGCGAGGTGCCGCTCAGAAACACTGTCCTTGTATTTCTTTCTCTCTCTCCCTTTTCTTTTCCTCCCTTTTTCTCTCACTCTCTCTGTGCCTTTTTACCTTATTTTGCCCTTTTCACTTCTTTCTTTTTCTATTTGGATGTCCTTCTTTCTCTTTCTTTCCCCCTCCCTCTCCATTTCTATTTCTATCTCTTTTGTTTCCCACATTCTCTCCTGCTCTCGCTTCACTCTCTCTCCCTTTCTCTTTTTTCCTACCCTCTTATTTTTTTCTCTCTCTTTTTCTTTCTCTCTAATCCACCAGTCCGGCTCCCGAACGAATGTTTGTTCCATCGTGCCCCCCCGAGTTAATGAGTTTGACACCCCTTGGCTAGATAAAAGAAAAATTCAGTGAGAGAGGTTTGCTTCAGGCTTGGTTCCTCGAATCCTAAACTCGTTGGCACGAGAGGGGGACGTAATCCATTGCGCGGAACCCGCACAAAGAAAAAGAAACAAAGAACTATAACGGGTAGATCTTTAAAAAATATAAACCTTATCAGAGGGCAGCACGGCGGCGCAGTGGTTAGCGTGTGTGTGGCACAGTTCTAAGGTCTTGGGAACCTCCTGTGTGGGTTCAAATCCAGCTACCGGACTTCCTGTGCGGAGTTTGTATGTTCTCCCCGTGCTTGCGTGGGTTTCCTCCGGGCACTCCGGTTTCCTCCCACATTCCAAAGACATGCATTTCAGGTGGATCGGCCGGTCCAAATTGTCCCTAGGTGTGAATGAGCGAGCGAGTTGTCTGTCCCTGTGTGCCCTGCGATTGGCTGGCAACCAGTTCAGGGTGTCCCTTTCCCACTGCCCGATGATTGCTGGAATGGGCTCCAGCACCCCCGCGACCCTACTGAGGATAAGCGGTGCAGCTAATGAGATGAGATGAGAAACCTTATCAGGAGGGAAACCCAGCCCTACCCGAACGTAATGATTGACATTTAAGACCCTACACACCACGTATCTCTGGCTTTTAATGAATTATTTTTTGTTTTTACAACTCCTGTACTCGTTTACTTTGTTCCACTTCTATAAAATAGTCATTAAATCCCAAATGTGCTCCCCCTTCATGCATTTAAAGAAAGCTTTCTTTGTGCAAATGAGTGACAACCGATTGAAAACCTGCGTTTGCGTCCCTCGTTCCTGCATGAAGGCAGCCTGCCCACACGTTCTCCCTATTGTGGCGCCTTCATTATTAATGAGTTTTGAATTAACGGGCTGTGCAAAGTCTTTGCGCTGCAAGCCCCCGCGGAGTCGGATGGATTTAAATTAATTGGGAATAAAGAATTTAAAGTGGCAACAAGGACTGTTTGTGCTTTTTTATTGCAGTTATCGTAGTTTTAAAGTGTCATTTACTTTCAAGTCTCGCAAACTACATGAAATAACACGTCAGGAGGGTCAACAACTTTTTGGAAACCGATCGTCAATTCTAGGCTAAATGGGAGTAGCTATGAAGAGATGGTTAAAATAATCTAGGTGTCTCGGAGAGGGATTATGGTTGCTGTGGCAACAGCAGGAGCACTAAATCTCGCCTTACTGTGTGCTATAAACACTGTATAATCATCATAGAGCATTTTCATTATCCCCACATGATGTTTTTACTGTACCATGTAGGATATACTGTTTTTCTGCCACCTCTTTACGCATTTTTCCCCTATATACAACATCAGCATTAAATTATTTCACATTCGTACATATGATGAGCTATGTCTCCAAGATGCCCGTCTACTATTGGTCAAGGTCTGCTACTGGTTTGCATCGTGACATCCTGAAAATGCAGATACTCTATTGGCTGAACTCCCTCCCACAATGCCTTTCTCTCTCTTCACTCAGTTCAGAATATCGTGTGCTTAGTAATTGTGATACAATACTGTATTTGGTCACTAAAAATCCAGAGGCTTGCAGTGATGCTAAAAGCAAAGAGTTGATGACCATGGAAACAATGCTTGAGACTACAAATAACGAACTTCTACCCTCTCCAAGTTGCATGGCCGTAATCAAACAATCAGGACTATTTGTACAAACTAAAAGTAAAATCCGCTTTCGATGCACGCCATTTGCATCCACCTGCTACTTCACTCAACCAGCTCGAGTCATATCAAAAATTACAAATAAAACATCATATTTCCTTTACATGCATATTTATTCAGATGCACATCTAATACACAAATGTGCTAACTATATACTATTCTATTATATTAATCATTTTATCCAGGGTACCAGTGGTTCGAAAGGCTTTAGCTTATTACCATTGGCTTCTTTCCACCGCTGTATGGCAATTTCACTTTGCAATCCCCACCTCCGAATGTTGTATCGTGGGGGTCACCCCTATCATACTGTCTTTTTTTAGTGCGAATGCTTTTGCAGATGAGGCATTGTTTTTTTTTATTAAGTACAGGACGGAATATAGAGCAGGTGTCACAATATTGGTGCCATCGGGAACCTGAAAAGCACAGATTCAAACTTTCAGCATCATAAAATATTTATTTTACCTAGTGAACAAAGCTTTTTTTTTCTCAATTCTTATGAATGAAAAAGAATAATGAACTCGATGTTCAGCACCCTTAACTTTGATGATGTGTCCGCAAACATGTCGGGCGAGTTTACGGTTTCCCATAAAGACACACAGCTCCATTTCTGGGCACGTCCTGATGATTTTTAGTGTATTATTATTCTTATTATGGGTGACTAGAATCTCCAGAGTAGTCTGAACGGATATTTGGCAAGGGGATTTTCTCTTGCTCAGATTCGTGATTTTATGGCCTTCATTTGTCACTGGTAAAATGTTATTTGGGGTATATATATGTAATTTTTTGGGGGTATTTTTTTTGTTTTTATGCAGTAGTTCTATTTTATGTTCTGTTTGTGGTACTGCAATTTCAATTTGTCATGATTTGACATTTTTTGAGTTTCAAGGTTTCTATTGCACTTCGAATGAAAAATAAATTTTTGCCTGAGATTGGCTTTATGATACAATACATCACCGTTGGAACCCTTACAGAAATATTTTTGGGTTGTATCCACAAACAGCCCAAATACAGTAGACATGTATGGCTTTAAATTTTAGACATTTATCTAAGATTTTTGTATTTTAAATTAAAAAAAGAATACTTCTCAGAAATAAAGACTTGCAATATTATAAAAAAGAAATAAATATGCATAGTATTCTAAAACGAATCAGATCATAGCTCTCTTAAATTGACAGTAAACATTTTTCCACTACAGATGAGTTTGTATCAATAACTCGTTTAAAGTAATTTATTGTAGTTTTATTTCAAAATAAATGTGAATTATTGAGTCAGAAGTTACCTTGAGGTCATTTTTTCTGATACTTGATGTCAACAGTGTTTCATGCCGGACATTGGAGACGGAAACACAATTTGTTAGAATTTACATTCTTAAGCACTGAATCAGATAAAAAAAATCGTATGCATTTTCCGTAGTTTACAGGAAATCACAAAATACACATTTTCTATGAAAAGGAGGAACTTTGAGGAACATTTTCACTTTTGCTCATCTTACACAATTTTCAAGCATCTTTCAAATATCTTTCTATGATATATCCCCATCTATGTTTCTATCATAGATATCTATAGTTCTATCTCTATCATATCTATCCATCTATATCAGGGGTGTCAAGCTCATTTGAACTCGGGGGCCACACGATAGAACAAACATTCTGTCAGGGGCCGGACTAGTAGATCCAAGAGAAAGAAAGAGAGATAAAGAAATAAGAGAGAGGGAGGGAAAATGAGAGAGGGCGGGACAAAGAAAGAGAGAGGGAGAGAGCGTGAGAAACAGAAGATAAAAAGTCGTGAGAGGGGGAAAAGAAAGGGAGAGGAAGAAAGAAATCCAAAGAGAAATAGAAAGACAGAAGGAGAGAAAAGAGAAAAGAAAGCGCAAAGGGTAGGAAAAGAGAAAGAGAAAAGAGACAAAGAGCAACAAAGGAAGAGAAAAAGAGAGACAAAGAGACAAAATGAGAAAAGGAGAAGAGAAAAAGAGAAAAAGAAAAAGAGAAAACGAGAAAGAGAGAGAGAGAAATACATACAAGTAGAGTGTCTTTGTTCGAGGCACCTGGCTTTGGCAAAATCAAGTGGACCTATTTCAACCTGCAGCTTGTTTTTATCTTGCGCTTCTCTGAGCGTTGTCTCGCGGGCCGGACTCAATCCCTTAGCGGGCCTGATCTGGCCCCCGGGCCGCCTGTTTGACACCTGTGATCTATATCGAGCTATGTCTCTATCATATCCATCTATCTCTCCATCATATCTATCTATATCTCGCTATAACTATCATATCCATACATACACAATATATTCAAATTATCCAGCATCCCCGCGACTTTAAGTGCAGATAATGGATGGATTAATGACAACGTGCAACCCAAATCAAGAAAACAATTCCACTTCTCAAATGTATCTAACGAAAGGATTGTGCAGTTTAAAGCAGACATAGTCAAACATGTTCCACTTTCTTTCCCCAAAACAAAATTACCATATACACTCTCATATAGGCCTACGTCACATATTAGCGTCCTCCTAAAACTGCTTTAAAAGCAAAACTAACGAGGCGTGCACCTAAAATTTGAGTATTATTTAATTTTGTGGTTAAGATACATGTACTGATAAAAAGCTAAAAATATAACTTTTTAAAACCATTTATCGTAGTGCTTCAACGGCAAAACTCTTATTTTGCAATCGTTTCCTTCTTCGACTCAATCCTCATCTCCGTTTTCCACTTTTTCTTATTAACAAAGATTGTGGGCAGAAAAAGGAAATAAAACCATCAAAATCACAATAAAATGAGACGTGGTCCCTTTCACACACAGCAAGGATGGCACTGTGTGACTAAACAGGAGGAACTAGAGCAGGGAATTATTGCCTACTGCAACCGTTTCTCTTCTTAGCATCGATCCACTAAAACAGGTCTGCCTCCCACTTTTGGGTACCAACCAACTTGTTGAAACACTGGTATACAGTACATATTTATGTAGGAATACCAAATACTCAGAATCTTCTGTATTTTGTAGCAAATTAAATACGCTTTTTCTGTGTAAACAATTTTTTACTTCTACAGATGATATTTTGGTTTAAATACAAATCCTAGTTCAATACTTTTCCAGTGGAGCTTTAAACAAAGACTGCTATCCATTTGCATTGACTTTACAAAACATGAGGCTCAATTGCATAACAATACAGTGGTCAGATAATACCGTGTCCAATTAAGCTAAAAAAAAACAAACCTCAAAACTAGTGCAAAGTACGTATGATTTTTTTAATCAAAAAAGTGCGTCTTGACTCAAAAAAGCTTGAGAAACACGAATTAGATGACAATGTGGCTTTTTGACTAAATTGTAAGCAAAGCAGTGCGCTAATCTCGTATTGTTTAGCAGATGAAAGCTAATCGTGACACAATTGGAGGCTGGACTACAAAGTTGCCATTTTTTTCCCCTGCAAGAAAAAAAAAATCTTCATTAAAAAAAAACTTCATTAGTTCGCCATTGCAAAGTGCAACCCTCCGAGCACAGTGGGAGGAAGATTATAAGAACGAGTTCAAAGATTTGATAAAGAAAAGCGAGGTCCTTTTTTTAGCGTGCTGTAGTTTTGCCTGATCAAAGAGGAGAATGCTGTTTTAATTCCAAGAATCGTATCTCCGCTGTTATCGAGAATTGTGGTAAAGGACAGAAAAGAAAATCAGATCAGAGAGAACTGTAGTGTACACGGAGAAGCAAAACAGATTATTTTTTTTAGCTAGTATAAAAAATCCGACCATGTTGTGAGATATTTCCAGAACATATCCACAGGCTACTCCGGAGTAGCTACACGGGTACCACATTAATGATATTATTTTTATACAAATATGTAAGATTTATGCAATAATAAAGCATAATAAATGTGATTATTTTTAAACCGCATTGATGACCCCTGCTCTGTAGTATATGTGAAAAAAAATGGAATATATTTGCACTTAATATTTAAAGGGACAGTGTGTCATGATTACACTCACTTGTGCCCGCTCGATTGGCGCCAGCTACTGCTACTACCTTCTTGCTACTGCTGTTACTTGATTGGTTGGTTCCCCCTCCTACTTAAGCTCAGTGCTTTTACTCGCCTGTGGTCAGTCCGTCAGCGAACCTCTGTTTACACAAGGCAAGCATTTTGACTCCGACTCCCGTTGGTTCTGTTTTGTCACCCGTACCCCAATCGTCTGTTCCTGATTCCCTGTTTTTCTCCGGCTACGACCCGTTTTTGACCCCTGAAAACGTTTTGATCTCCCGTCCTGGCTAATGTTCCATTTTTCCCCGTTTGACCACGCTACAACCTCCCGCTTCGGAAGAGCCACTTCAGCATTCCAAACACGCGCCGATCCCGTGAGCGTCCGGCTTCCCTCGTCCAGATTGCTGGCACTGGTTTTCCTCTATGTCTCAATAAACTTGTGTGTAAATGTTACACCTCTGGGTCCTCCTCCTGTTCTGATCCTGAAAGTGCTACAAATTTACACACTATGAAGACTCAGTGCGGGACGTAAGAGGGCGACATAATCTGTCGTGGGGCTCCTTCACAAAGAAAAATATGCTACACAATAAATTGGGTGGATAATTAAAAAAAATAAGTCAGTGACGGAGATAGTCCCTTTTCCACCCAAGTTCTCACTCGTAAAATATGAAATTTCTGGTTTGCTTCGGGCTTGGTCCCTCAAATCCTGAGCTCGTTGGCACAAAAGGGGGTCGGAATCCTTAGCGTGAATCCTCCACAAAGAAAAACCAAAACAAAGAACAATGTCAGGTGGATAACTAAAAGTAATCAAGGGAAAACCCGGGCCTGCCTGAACCCGAATGTAATGATTGATATTTTGGACCTGACTCAACACCAATTTTAGGTTGTCTCGGGCTTTTAAAAGTAAAAAGATATATGTACAACTACTGTACTTAAGTACTTTGTTCCACTTTTATAAAATAGTAATTAAATCCCAAATGTGCTCCTTTTTTTGCATTTAATGAAAGCTTTCTTTCTGCAAATGAGTGACAACTGCAAATATTATAAAGTCAGACTTTGCTGGCAGTTAGAAAGTACTACATGTGGTTAAGAACTTACTGTTTGTGAAAAAAATCACTAGGTATAACTGCCAAATATTGAGTATGGTATTTCAGAATGGATAAAGAGATTTTTTGTAAACTTGGACGCCATTTTTAGGTTGAAAGTGGTTCTTAGACAATGTTATTCCTCAAAATAAACCTCAAATAACTGGACAAATGGACACTTTTTAATCTTGTTTTTCACTAAAAATAATATATCTATAATACTTAAAATGAGCAGGTTTGTAATACATTCTAATATTGTGTTTTGCGAAATAATATAATTAAAATTAGTAGTTTTTTTGCTGTGCTATCCTTAAAAGCTTCATGCAATTATTTGAATACAATCCGAAAATTAAATGTGTAAAGAATGATATCCAACAGTTTGACAGAGTTTGTTCAATTGTTTTGTGAATCAAGAAAAGAATGAATCGGCAATATTGCATGCAATATTTTTACTTATTTATCATTATTTTTATAGTGCAATTTTACATTTTTATCTCGTTTTTCCATAAAAATATCAAGAATAATTCTAAAAAATATATGCCAGTGGAACATTGAAAATGTTCTTTTTTTTTCTAGAAAACTAATGAAAAATGAAACAATTTTCTTGTTTACTTATTTATTAATAGCATTAAATCAATGTGCAATACATTTTTATTTTTAATTATTTCATATTTTTTTTTCAGTGAAATTAATAAATCTTCAGACAGAAATATTAGATTATTTCCCTGTATTACTTCATGAAGATATAACTATTACAATATTATATATAAATAGTAATCTGCTGCCACCTACTTGGTTGATCACCTAATATCTTTAAGCAAATATCAGCAATTGGGATTAAATGTTATTTTAGTTTTATTTAATGTATTTTAGTAAAATTTGAAAATTATGAGCTTATCAGGTGGTAAATTAAGAAAATAATGAATCAGCGGATTTTAATTTAGGATTTCTTGTGTTTTTTCAGTGCAATTCTACACGATAATAATTTATATTTTATACAAAAAAAGCCATCATTTTAGCGGGTTCCTACTGTTTTTTTATGTTTTATTTTCTGGTAAATGAGGATGAAACAGCAAAATTCCGTGCAATATTTTTATTTTGATTATCATTCTTCTAATTCTAAAATTCCCTAAAATTAAAATTGAATTTAATTTTTCCAGAATATAAACAAAACACTTTATATACATAAGCAAACATTTTCTGTGGCTGTATCATTTATTTTTAATAGTTTAATTTTTTTAGGAAAAAGTAATAATACAGTAATAAGATTATTAAAATCAGTCAAATTGTTTGTAATATTTTTTAGTTTATGAAGGATTTTCATTGCAGAGCCATCTTTAAACTCCTTATATATAAGTCCCTCAACGACTTTGTGGGCATATAATAATATATTAAAACTAATCATCTGCTTCCACATCCTTATTTTAATTTAACAAAAATGAGCAAAAATCATCTGCCATGGTAAGAATTTTTCCTCCTAGCATATTTTCTTTTAACTAATAATTTCCAGTGCAATCTTAGATATTAGCATGTGCATTTGTTACAACATTTTCTACCATTTTTATGGTACAATAAATACTTTATTTGATTTTATATAACAATTCATAGATTTTTGCCTAGTATTCAAAAAGACGTTTGTTTTACTGAGTGACATTTTTGGACCACTACGAGGCGCTAAATATTACACAATGTCCCTTTAAATATTGAGTTGTGAAAATGCTGTAATTTCTGGGGTGCTCGGGTTGGAAATGGGGGTAAACACCCCCCAAAATGGGCTGGTTACGACTAAAGTCTCTCCTCCCATCTAAATTGTGATTCATCATACTAAAATCATCCCCAGAGGCTTGATACTTTTATCATAGTTTATTCATTTTTTCAATAACTAATTTTTTTAATGTTCTGTCACTCAGGGACAATGCTTCTGAAAATGTATTTATACGTTATGGCAGCACGGTGGTGAGGTCATGAGATCAAACCTTCCTGTGTAGAGTTTGCATGTTCTCCCCATGCTTGTGTGGGTTTCCTCCGGGCACTCCGGTTTCCTCCCACATTCCAAAAACATGTCAGGTTAATTGGCCGGTTCAAATTGTCCCTAGGTGTGAATGAGCGAGTGAGTAGTTTCTCTCTGTGTGCCCTGAACTGGATGGCAACCAGTTCAGGGTGTCTCCTGCCCACTGCCGGAGTACAGCTGAGATGGGCTCCAGCAACCCCGTGACCCTACTGAGGATAATCGGTGCAGATAATGGATGGATGTTATGGCACTGAATGAGTTAAATACATCTGCTGCCACCTACTGATACGGATGAATGTACTCAGTTGATTGAAATAAAGCAAAAATACTGAACAATGGCATACTTTGGATTGTGGCACAGTAGACCAGGTTTTAACGGGACACTCGTGTGCCCTAGGACGCTGGTTGAAAAACACAGGTCTTATACTGAACCATACGTGGGCTGGTGTCGTTACATAAGCCACTTTCTCCGAGCTGATAGCGATCCAATAACGCCCGGCAGGGGAGTTAAATTGTGTGTGTGTGCGGGAAACAAATCACACATTTGAGTATTGCAGTATTTTTACCACAGGTACAGGATGATTCACCCGCTGACGCCAATTGAATCGCTAAAGATGCTAATGTGGTCGTGTTCAGACATGCTGGGCCTTCCGTCGCTCAGTCAGGTGTTGATTAAAAGACATTAAAACAAGATGGCTGAGCTTGAAATCGTTTTCCAGGGAATAAAAACTTCTGGTTATGGTTTGTGAAGACACACAAATTCAGATAAAATTCAAGTACCGCAGTTTTCAGATAATAATTTTTTTTTTTTTTTTTATAGTTTGGCCGGGTGTGTAACGTTTAACAAATTATTATATCATTTCACATGTTGTTTTCACTCGTAACCGCAAGAGAGCACTCTAGGTCCGTGTTGATAATTTCAACATTGCCAGTTTTGTGCCGAAAAATGTCCTTTTATTTTTACAAATAACATCTGTAATGCCAAATTATAATTTTAAAAACACTGTCCAGAGTAAGGGCCTGATCCACTGTACTTTACGTGATATTTTGCCGCTGTTATGGGAAACTATTTACATTCTGGTTCCGTTCGAAACTGTATATTTTTCCATTATCAAACATTTCTTAAAAAGTACTAGTGAGCCACTAGGAGCGTCAAAAGTCGGCATGTGGCTCCAGGGAAAGTTTAGTTGGTCGAGAACAAAAAAAAAAAGGAGAATTAATAACAAAATAAAATATAATATATGGAACAAGGAATAAAAACAGGTTTGGGGGGGTCCCTTAAATCAGTGCAGTATCAATAGTATGTAACATACACAAAATGAATTAATGATAAAAATATCTATTGCTCTTCTAAATGATTAGAGCATTTGATTTTAGGTTCCTCCGAATTAAATGTCGATGCGTCCTTGGGCAAGACACTGAACCCCTAATGCCCCCGCCTTGCGTGTCTGCCTCGGGCCATCGGTGTGTGTGAATGGGTAAGTGTGAAATACATTGGAAAGTGCTTCGGGAGGTCTTCAGTGACTTGAAAAGAACATTTGAATGCAGTCCATTTACCATTGAGAAGTCCACATTTGTTGGTGATAGAAAGTATCTCCCGCTGCTTTTTAGTGCTTTTGTGGCGTTTTGTCAAAAAAAAAAAAAAAAAAAAAAAAAAAAAAACTATCTGGACATGCATAATATTGGCTGCTATATTGTTTTATTGGCTCAGGACATTATCATTTTGTTTTACTACAGATAAAATGTTGTTGCTATCATGTATTGGAAAAACAAAATTGTGGCATAAAAATGCTTTAACCTTCCTTTGGCATGTGGAGGTGTTCAAACAGATTTGTGCATAAGTAATTGAGCTTCACCAAGCTGTTTCACGAACGAGTACAACTTAGACCACAACATTTTGCTGCATAGGCAGACACAGGCAAAAAAGGGGCGGGGTGACTATTTAGCCGAACTACAAACCACAATGCACTATTAAAATCGTAAAACTGCTAAAAGTAACCCTCAATACTACAGGATTAATGGACTCTTTATAAGAAGCAAACCAAATTTTCTCTTTTGTTGGGGGTGAGGGTCTGGTCCTTCTGTTGATGGAGGGTTGTTCTGGGATATTGTGAGGTTTTATTGATTAATTTATTCACTTTTCTTTTTAATGGAGATTAAGGGGGTTTGGTTGATATTTTGGAGAAGACGTGAGGTATAATTTTTTGTTTTTACTTTAAAAGAGCAATTTCTTGAGGCTTGGATTTGTTGGAATTAATATATTTTTGTGGGGTTGTTACCAAAGGTGAGGAGATGTTTGATCAGTGAGTTGAATTTATGTTTTGGTGGAGTGTGGGGATTTATGGTTCCGGACTTTTCATACTGAATGGTATGTTATATTTCTGGTGTTAGGGTTTTTATTGTAATACTTTCTGCGAAATAGGTGGTTTTGGGGATTGAGAATGATTTGATTATGTAGTTAATACGGATTAATATGATGGCAAAACGCTGAAAAATGACTTGAAACCATTAACTGTGCCTTCCAGCAGCACTTCAATGGCAGATACTTGTAAAATTTTCGTGATAGTTTTTCCTCTTTGACTCGCTTGTTGTTTTTAACCATTTTCTAGTTTTCCCTTACCCTTATCACCGACTTTTTTGGAATCCATTATTCTGGGCAGAAAAAGGAAATAAAACCGACAAAACCATGATAAAATGAGATGTGGTCCCTTTAAACTCTGGGATTAACTGAACAGGGAGAAAGGAAGATCAAACAAGCCATTATCAGCATCTAATGTGACTGGGGACTGTAATTGACCCTCCATTTTTTTCGTAGCATTATTTTGCTACCCACTGAAAACGGGTGGCAACCAGCTTTTCAACCATTTAGGAAACACTGCTCTAGGGCAGGGTTCTCCAACATGTTGCCCTTTAGGTAGCCCCTTAAACCACCTGAGTAGCCCGTGTAATGGTTACTGAAAATCTCATAGGTCATTGTAATTTTCTTGTAAATTATATTTCTAGCTGACATTATTAGTCGTTGACAGCCTTTTTTAAGCTCTAAAAATTAGAACATATGTTGGCCTGGAGAGGGATGGGCATCACCAGGCTGTACTTACCCAGGACACACAAAAAGGTCCCCCCTACGACCCTAGTGATTAAGGGATCTGACAGACCCACCACATACCAAAAACATACTGCATACCTGTCAACCTCCATGGCTCCATACCTGTACAAAATAATTGTACACTATTTTTTTTTTTTCCCGGAATGATGCATGATGGGAAATCCCCAGGCGGCAGACGCATGCGCACAGTAGCATCAAACCGCATGCTTCGTTTGCAATGAAAAAAACCGATACAGAGATAGAGGCTTCGACTTGATTGATTTGCCGTTTCGCGATCGTCGGTGTATACCGGATGGTACCCATCATCGACAAATTTGCGTTTTCCCGTACAGATTTCCTTGTATGTTGTACTCGTCTTAAAATGAATAAAAAAATGTACGTTGTATGGCTAAACCGTACAGGTTGACAGGTATGATACTGTAATATGCTTTTTTCTAAACGCATGTCAAACTGGTAGTATTTTCGTAATAAGCAGTAGCAAGAAGGTAGCTCGAAGCTTCGGAAAGCTTGGCAACCTCTGCTCCGGAGCATGTTTTACCATTATTTTTTTCCACATACTTAAGCTTCAGTAGTCCCTGGAGACAATGTCACATAATTCTCTTTGCATACGTCAACGGAGCACATCGCTGAGATGCTCTCTCCGGTTTCCCTGGGAGATGTTTATGAAAATGGACGTACGGATTTCCCGCTATTACAGCGAGGCATCCCTTGTTGTCTGCGGGCCCGTCTCCGCTCAAGCAAGAAGCCCCCGTCGCGAAAGGTGCCCGAGACATCAAAACTCCGCTCCAATTAAGCAGCACTAGCAGTCTTGTTTACAGCGCCGCCTCCAATCAAAGGTGCCGCTCGGGCCTCACCAGTCGGAATTGCGGGAATTTTCACCCGTCCGCGGTCGGACCCGGAATTATCCGGAGTCTCCGGCTTTCCGGGAAAACGACGTGTCGAAATAAACGAGGCCTGCGCCGCGGGGGTGGCGGGATTGTTTGTTTTCGAGTTATTAATGGAGAATACAGGATCTTCCTGCGGCGAGCCTCGATAACAAGGAAGAATTTTGCTCAGACGGCACCCGTGGCGGATCTATGGCACGATACTAAGATGATTCTTGAGGGTTTTTGAGTTTTTAGCTTGGATTTGTTATATGCTCATTAAGACATAGTAAATGCACTTTACGTAGAATTTATATATATATATATATATATATATATATATATATATATATACATACACCACAGCCATGTCCCCCCAGTGGGAGGTGGCTAGAGTCATTTCTGACTCTTTTTGGGAGATTGATTCAGAGGAGGGGATTCCCAGCCCCCTTGCTCAACCCAACTGAGGTATTGGGAGTCATTAGGTGACCAAACCCCCCCAATTCCAACCCCTAATGCTGAACGCCAAGCAGGGAGGCAATGAGTACCAATGTTGTAAGTCTTAGGTATGACTTGGCTGAGGCTTGAACCAACGACCTCCCAGTCTCGGAGCGGGCGCCCTACCATCTAGGCTACTACCGAGCTCTGTAGAATTTGATATATATATAAAGTGTAGGGCTCAATAAAATCATTTATTTGTGTTGCTCAATTCATGCAGCAATCAATATGTTCATTCTATGCAAATAAGACTGATTCCCATGATCTGGCAACGCACTTGCAGTAGTACTGTGGTCCAGCAGAGGGCGCTTCAAGACCATATTTTGCCGCAGAAGTTCATTTTGAGCGAAATACGCTTCTCAGACTCCGAAATCCTGAATGAAACCTCCCATATTCGATAAAAAACATCCAATGAAGTACTCCGAGGTTACCTCTTATTTTCGCCTTCCATATTTTCAGGTGTACATTTGTATCCATTTTCTGTTATTGTTAAGCTATTTGACAAACATTTGGATTTGTTTATTGTTTTATATTTTAGACTATTCCGTTTGGTGCACTATTTTCCTGTCTGTCCAAAACTTAAATATTTGAATAGAGGGAGAAATTTAAAATGTGTCATGTTAAAAGCAGATTAATTGAACAATCGAAAAAAAAATAATTGACTGATTCATCTATTAAGATAATTGTTAGTTGAAGCCCTAGTACGGTGCAGCAAAAGGGCCAATATCAAAGTAAATAAAACATGTAAGATGAAGTGGTCAAATAATGTTGGCATGGATTCATTGTTTTATACATTGAAATAATTTTAGGTGAAAAAATAATAATCGTGTTTTAATTAATCACCTTTTCATCTAGTAACTCGTTTTTATAAATAGCAAATAATATTATGTAAAAAAATAATAATCTTGTGATTGAATTACATTTTAATCTATTGACTTAAATCAAGGTGATTTTCTGGACACAGAAATTCCCAAGTAATTGTATTTAATTAGATGTAATTAAATAGTCTATGAATATTTAATGCAAAATACGCATTATTTAAAAAATTAAAGTGTGGTGTGTGCTGAATGTATTTCATCATCAATATTTAATGTGCAAACGCATGATTGCTGATTTGGAATATTTCATGAATAAAACATTTTATTAACTATTGTAACATTGATTTAATTGTGTATTTATGTAATTTTTGCCTATTCACAATTTCTGTTGAACGTTTGAAATGTATTTTGGAATGTTGACATTTTTAAAGGGATAGTGTGTATTTCCTCCATGGTAAAGAAACCTCATCAAAAACAATGTTTTGAATAATAGACAAAAAACAAATGAACAACCGTACAAACATACATTTTCTGAAAACTCGTAGGTTGATACATTTGCATATTATATAAGCCTCACTTAGAGGGAGCTGACATAATTGTCCACCATTTTGCTAAAGGTATTAGACAAAAAAATATGAATATCTTGACAAAAATTGTAAAGAAAAATGGTGCAGTTTCGCTATTTTACGTATGCATAATTTGTATTCTTACCGGTGCTTTTTAGCATTTGTGTTTATATACGCGACAATACAGCAGGCATGTCAAACATAAGGCCCGCGGGATAGATCCAGTGCTTTGGATAATTTAATCCGACCCGCCATCCATTTTTGAATATGTCAAAATAAGCAAGTCTCTAGGCTATTTCCGTCAAAACTAATGATTTGTTAAATAAATGCAGACCAAATGTTCTCTTGGGCCACCAGAGGAAAGGGTTGAGTTAGAAAAGCATGGCGAGTTGGTTCAGGTGTAAAAGTGCATTCACTTAAGTTAAAATAAAACAGTTAACCTATTCAATGCCAAACATAAAAATATGTTTTCCCCATTGTTTGTGAATAAAGTCATCTGTGATTATAATGCTTGGGTTACTAAAGCAAGCCCAATACTGAAAAACAAAGCTAAACATTTGGAGTTGGAATTATTTTACTGATGCGGCCCGCAAGAGAATAGTAAGCATGGATGCGACCCCAGAGCCATACAGAGTTTGACATCCCTGCAATACAGCATATCATACACACTGTCCCTTTAATTGTAAAGTGAATACAGGTACTATTCATAATGTTGTTACTAAGCCTTTCAACAGGAGTGAACGGGTGAAATGTATTGTATGTTGCGTTTTTCATTAACATGGCGGAGTAACAATCTAATAGATAACCGCTTGGTTCTGTTTTTTAGGAGAAAAACATTGGCCCGTCCGCTCCCAGAGTCACCATGGTAGGGTTGTTGGCTGTTCTTTGTCAAACGCTCAAAGTTGCCTCTAACCACCGAATGAGTTTTTCGACACCTGAATCAAACCTCAAACTGTCAAAATTGATTCGAAATCAGAACCTGAATTCCACATTCATGATTTTGAGTGTTTGGAGGCAGCTTATACATGCAGCGCCTTGCCGCGTACCTAGCTTAGCCTAGCCTCATTTTGTTGTATGTATGATGAAGATGAACTTGTGCGTACATTTTGTTATGTGTTCTTGTTCGGAGGGTGTAACCGTACATAGGTGAGGTTGAAAAGCATTGTAATTTAGTCCAATTTTGTAATGCCTTAAAAATTGACGTCTAGTCAAATCAAGTTTATTTGTTTGGCCCTTAATTACAAGGACTCTCAAAATGTTGCACAGGCCACAGATTATTGCAAACTACAGACTACCATTATGTCTAAAGTTGGATTATGTTCAGCCTATTAAATGTGGACTGTATTCACTATATGTCTTGACTAGAGTTTCATATTTATTCCCTCAAATACGCACACTTTAATGGTTTTCACTTTGAGACCTTTGAAATAGTTGTTGGAAGAAATATGGTATTATAGTTTTTAAGGAAAGCAATGGTAAACTAAGATATTCACATAAACATATCGTTTAACTTTGTATATTGATTTCATAATACATATGAATGCAAATGTAAAATGCAAATGCTTTGCATTTATGTAACGCTTTTCAAGTTAATGATCTCCAAAAGCGCTTTACAATGTGCTTCACACTTACACCGATGGCAACGTCAGTCATGCAAGGCATCTACCTGCTTATCAGGGGCATTAAGGATTCAGCGTCTTGCCCAAGGACATTTTGACGTTCAACACGGAAAAACTGGGAATCGAACCTGTGACCTCTTGATTCCAAAACGAGCTACGGCCGCCCCCAACCACGCAGAATAAAAATCTTTGCGACAGCCCTTGTGATTGAGGATTGAATAACGATAAGTTAAAATAAATACATGTAAATGGTCTGCATTCATGTAACACTTTAGGTCACTGAAGACATCCCAAAGCACTTAACAATTTGCTTTACACTAAATTGCCTAAATTAACCCATTAAATATATAAATACTGTAATCCCTCATTCATTGCAGTTATTGGGGAACAGAAATCCCTGCGATATGCAAAATTATAAGGTAGCCCTACCCATTTTTAACCTGCACTCTGCCATCCTTATTCGCAGCAATAGTCAAGCGGGAATAATGGACCGCAGTCCAAGGGGTGCTGTGCATTTCAGGGAGGAAAACATTGGTAAAAAAGCTGCCATGCATTGGCCCAAATTTGCTCTTAATGTCCCCTTAGCAACTGTCGACTGGGGATAATGAATACCTAAATACTGTAACCCCTGGTTTATCGCGGTTATTTGGGACCAGAAATCCCTGTGATTTGAGAAATTGACAAAAGCACCTCCTGCCGGTCCCCACTGGCAGCACTATGGGATTAGATAGATAGATAGATACTTTATTCATCCCCGTAGGGAAATTCACACTCCCAGCAGTCTACCCTGTTGTTTATTAACAGATGAACATGATGCCCTAGGGGTGCTTGTAGCGAAGTGGATGACGTCACGCCAGTCCAAAATTTCGACATCGCTGCGGCAGATGGAAAACTTTTCTTTGTGAAAATCCAGGGATACACCACCTCGTGTTAGCAAGTCCGCCTCCTCTCCGATTCTCCCCGGTTTTCGTGTCTCTGTTTAGCGGCGTTGAAGCCGGATTGCTCCGGGTAGCTCCGGGTGGCTACACGTTAGCGTCCGGAATGCTAAACGTGAGCCACGTTTCCGCAAAACACAGCAACTGCGCTCCCTGTGCGCTTCGATGTTTTCCACCAGCACTCGATGATCTTATTTGGTCGTGAGTTCGCATTTACCATGATTACGGATGGTACCGAAGACTTATAACGCCGCTAGCCGCTTCGCTAGCTCCGGCTTTTCCTCTACCATAGGCCCCTTCATCACGCCGGCACGAGAAATCTTCAGGGCAAGGAGTTGGAATTCCTTGAATAAACGCATTTCTTGTGCGTTAAAACCCATGTCCATAGGATAGAAGTAATCCATAGTGTAGTTGTCAAAACGGGAAGAAAAAACACAGAAGATAGGAGCAGACAATAAAACAACAGGGCAGCTGCTGGAAAAGGCAGCCGCTCGTGTCAGCGCCGATTAGTGATAATGGGTCAGGTGCAGTTCTTTTTAGGCGGACTAAAGACCTGACAAAATGCACTATGCTGTCCCCCGCTTGCTACGATATGCGACCAGGGAGAACCACAACCACAGCATTTTAGGTGCTCTGCCAGTTCCCCGCCCACAGCAATATGTGATCGGGGTAACAGATTATGGCTGCATTAGTGCAGTTCCCATTTTTAATGGAGAAAAGGCCAAACAAAGGATCCTAGGCCAGACAAAAATGCACTCAGTCTCTACTCATGGCAACATTTGATCAGGGGTAATGGATCACACAATATTCTCACCAGCACTGCACTGAAGCTGCAGAGCACAAATTGCAAAGTAGAAAGGGACTACAGTTCTCATATTTCAACGGTCAAATTTCATTGAAAATCAAAGCTCAATTGATGGATGAGGTATATTTTTAAATTGCCTGGCATCAAAGTATGTACTGTTACACCCCCCTGTTTCACTTCAGTGAGTTCCTGTTGAGGTCTTTGTGATCAATAGCACCACACTGCTTTGTGTCGCTTTCTGATTTCTGATTAGACAAGTGCTTAATGAGGAGTCTGGCAACACGCTGCTCTCTTAACATGCAAATAATGCATTGTGCCCTTAATGTTTGTTACAGCTGACCTACATTGTATTTTTTTTTCTTATGATCTTGCGCCGGGAAATGCAAGCGATCGCCTCTATACGACATGTATGCTTTTTGATCTGCTTGACTGGTCGGACAATTTCCGGTGCGGCGGACACGAAAGCAATGTCCTAACCGCGAGGCGACTGTGCTGCGGGGAGGAGGTCTGGTCTTTAAAGGCACGGATAAAGGCAGTTTTGATGATGTTACTTCTTGTTATTCGAAGAAGACATCAGATAAATCTGTGCTTATCCCTGCTCACGATATACGGACTGTTCGGCCTCGCCAGGGATGTCCATCGACTCTTGGAAGACATCACCGGATACTCGAATTATACGGCTATAATCTTATCGCCGTTTCAGTGATGTGCAGTGAGGCACGGTCAGTTTTACAAACAAATTAATCGAGATCAACAAAACAAAAAATTGAAATGTCCTATTGTCTCACCTTAACTTATAAAGTAAGTCGATGCATGCTTGTTTTGAACAAAAGCATCCATATATAACAAAACAGTGAAAATAGGAAATGTAATGAGAACAAAATTTGAATAAAAAAGAACATTTGTATGCAAAAATCTGCCGACCCTCACATGCTACAATATGGGGATAATAGCTTGTGGCCGCATGAGTGCAATTCACTTTTGGGTGGACAGAACAGCAAAAAATAGCCACCAGACTTGGGGGGGAAAAAAAGCACCGTGTCGTCCCAGGCCCGGAGCGATGTATATTTGGGGATATTGGACCGTAACCGCTTGAGTGCAGTTCACTTTTTTTGGTGAACTGAATCGATTGGATTGCTTTCACCTCACTAATACAAAAGCCCCTCTACAAAATAACTACTCTCGTTTACGAGAAATTCGATTTCTTTTGATTAAAATATTGCCTGACACGTGAAAGAAAATCCAGATGCTACCACTAGAGGGCTAATTGCTCGAGACTTGCTTTTTCACCTTAAAGTTCCATACCCTAGATGTGGTATCCATGGTCACTTGTGCTCCCTCACTCCTCCTGTACCCATCTCCCTCACTCCTTTAGTATCTGCTAACTTCCTGCATGGTAAGTGCTCATAATAAATATGCATTTTATTTTATTAATCTAGTCATTTATTTTGCTACTGTATTTTTATGTTCAATTACTATTACACTTTGTTTTTAGTGATCAGGAAGAGTTTTTTTTTAAATGGCTATTTAGGGTTAACTCGAATGTTATAGGGAGGAAGGGAACAGATTATTTTTTTTTCAGTTATTTTTGATAGGGAAAATGTGTTTGAGATATGAGAATTCTAGATAAGAGCTCAATACGGGATTAAATTGATCTCATGTGTAGAGGGGCCACTGTACTATCCCAGACTATCGTTTCGAACAAAGAAGTGTACCATATGTGAATCCTTGGTCTCTCTATCGTAGGGCAAGGGAATTGCGTGCTCAATAAATATAACCATTTGATAGTTTAATGTTGTATTTCTGTGTTGACTGATAAGGCATTGCTTCCCCTAACTGTAGGTCACTGAACCCTGTTTGATTTCTGCAAAATATTATCTATACCAGAAAAAATGACTGTCACATCATATAGCTCCATTGCAATAAAAATTGATCTCTTATTGGCTTGTAATGGGATTGTGAGAGGTGGGGTCACCAAAAATCACATTTCAAAATGAACTGGTATGAGGTCCACATAAACCCTTCCCCTTCCTTTGTCCCCACGGAGACTCAAGACGAGGCAATGTCAAGACAACACTTGGCCCGGAGTGTCTGATGGGGGGGATTGGAGGGGGAGTAATAAGCTAAAGGGCAATACTTAGTGGAAATGGGCAAAGAAACCCGCCAGTGTAGGATCAAATTGCACGCTAATGTCCTTCTCCCATCTCACAGTAGCAGCTGATTCGATGTTCACAGAGATTGCCAACAAAACACTGGAGTATGATGCGTTTCTTACCCTTGACGTAAAAAAGATTCATTCTTCGGAACGGAATGTTGACGGACGACACAATTATGCTAATCCGAGAAGAAGAGCCGCCGGGCTCATTTGGAATATCGCTCATCGCTAATTTTTTTTCATTAGGAGATATGAGACCGAGATAAACCTCGAAGCACAACCATCTGGAAATACTTCATATCCGCGGATGATCAGTGCGCTACGTTCAGGATATCAATCAAGGCGGCTTCTACCCCAGGCTTTGTTCCTCCCTCTTCAATATAGAGAGGCTATTACAGTGGTTAGCATTCTGGGGTAAAACGTAAAGGTCTTTGCCTGTCGTTAAATGTCAAGCCCTCGGTGGGTTCCCTTTCTGGGCTACCACTGGTGTCAACAGAACCAGTGGGACATTGGCAAACACGTTTTTAATTTTGAAACTTTGACAATAGGCCGTAAAAGCTCCACAAATATAACCGCAACATCTGACAAAGCTGATGGGTTGGCAGGAAAGCTCCTGAGGAGCCGAGTTCGTCTAACGAGTGACAAGGATTTGCGGACTGGCCCAAACTCGGACCAAGGTTCAGCTTTATTCTTGCACTTTGACAGCTTTTACCAAAATACAGATATGTATATGAAAATTGATTTACCATTGGCCAACATGAGCCTCAAATGGCTTCCAGTGGCAAAAAAAAAAAACACCAATAGCATACAGTCCATACAGTATACGTCCAAAGCTACACATTACAAATTATCTTCTGTAGTTTAATGCACCAGTTTAATTTAGAAATCTACGAAAACTAGGAAAAAACAAATCAAGCGATGTCAAAAACTACCATATTTGTTCCTATATGCCTGAACCTGCTTGGTTGGTTTAAGCCTAAAACTATATCCTTATTCTATGCTGAAAATTTGTGTTTTTATATGTCTTCTTTGATGCTAAAAGTTAGGGTTCTTGTCTTAGGCTGCAAAAGCTAGGGTTGTCGTCTTCTTCACCCAAAACATGGGTCTTTTGTGCCAAAAATTAGCATGGAGTCATCTTCTACACGAGAAACTAACAATGTTTAAATTAAAAGCTAAACATGTCTTAAAACTATACGCTAATTCAAAGAACATACTTAATGTAGCTAAAGGCTTACAGTTTGAGAGTTACTGAATACTATGAATGATCTTTAGTTTACTACGCCCGTGTATACAATATTACACAAAATGCTTTTACAATGATAACTACGAACATTGACAAAAAAAAAAGATGTTTTTACACCTCTAGATGGTCCTTTTGATTTAAATAGCTAGTTCAATACATTCCCAGTGCCTCTTTAGACAAAGACTGCCATGGGGTGCCGCCATTCTACCCTAATAACAGGTGCTTTATGAATATCCAAATGTCCATCACTATTTCAATCATTAACTCTTGATTGTTACACACATTCAAACAACATTCTTACTTCCGACTTGAATAAGCATTAAGCTAGCTGCTAAAGCAAATTATAGTATCAGAGCTACTAAATACTACGTCTTTCTATAAAAAACTACCCAAAATTGAAAGAAAAAAAATATCAAGTAATGTTCATTTTTACCCCGTTAGCTGGTGCGCTTGGTTTGAATACAAATGGTAGTTTCAATAGATTTCCAGTGCATCTTCAAACAAAGGCTAGCATCTAGGGGAATCCATCACTATTTTAAATACTTTACGAAATTCCCTTCGTCCAACCATCTAAATTTTAATTATTAAATCCGTTTATTGTAACAAATATTAAACAACAAGTTTGCTTCCGACTTGACTAAATTTGCTTTTAGCTCCAGTGGGCTAGCTAAAAGCTGACAGCTCAAAACTACAAACTATCTGTACTTGTCCATCAGCGTTTACATTTTTACTCTTCAAATCTGTTGATTGTTAAAAATTCTAAGCAGTTACCAGATTTGTGCAATAAAGTTAATGATTACGACCTTGTTTACAGTTTTTAAAGTGATAACGTTGTCTAAGAGCATTTTTCAACATAAAAATGGCGCTAGGAAGAAAACTTTACAAAATCATGTAATTGAAGCACCATTTTCAATATTCATCAGCTCTGTATATTCAAACAAATACTGTTACACGGTGTATATATATATTTTTAATCAGACAACAACATGGACCAAAGACCGTTTCTATGTTTTCTTGCAGCATTTTTTATATCCCTGGCACTTTCTCAGTCATTGTTAAAACATTTCGCGTTTTCAATCCCTCGCACCACATTCCACAGCATTGTTTAGATGAATGTATACAGCCTACGTCTTAGAAGAAGCAGAACCACTTCATGCATATTCAAATCTTGAAATAAAGCTCAAAGGACCGAGACGATATGAAATATTTAGAACACGTCCTGAGGTGTAAATAAAGTGGTACAGTTTGTTTCGGGGAGTTTATTTTATTATTTTTCCAGGGAGGGCGTGTAAGGTTTAAAGCTGGTCACCGGGTTCAACAATGATGAACCCGCCATTGACGGAAAACCACTACACGTTGCGCCTTGATAAAAATACCTTGAAAAGACTTCGCCCGGGAAAAAAAGGAACAGCCTGGCAGGCAACAACTCAACACAAATATTCCAACTGGCAGAAGGCGAAGATGAGAAAGCTCGGAAAAGGTTACAAATCAAATGCGATGGAAAGTACTGCATATGAAAGAGAAAGAAAACTGGAGTCAAGGGCAGTGCAAGGTTGGGGATTGATGCAGTGAAGTTGGAGGGGGCGGAGCTTAAAGCCGAGGGTCTGCAGTTGCATTGGATCATCGACATCAAAAGTTCCAAAATCCAACGATGAAACAAAGAAACCAAATAGGAATTGTGAAATTTCATGGCGAGTTTAGAAAAAAAATCGTACAAAATGCTGACACATAAAATCAACTTGTCCCAGGACCTTTAAAATCTTGTTCATGACAGCCCATGTTAAATATGGGTCAATGATAAATAATATTATAAAATTACAATATTAATGATAGTTTATTTTAATTTTAATTTGTTTTTCACATTTTAGCAAAAAAAAAATAGTCTCTCTATACTATTCTATTTATTTTTTTTATTTTTAGGGTTCTTTATTTTCATTTAATTTTGCATTTAAATAAAACAAATGTTTTATTTATTATTTCATTTTTCTTTAAACGTATGCATATTAAACTAAATAGTTTTTAATATAATCATTTATAGATTATGTTTTTTATTTAGTTTATTTTAATTAAGTTGAACGACAATATGTTTGGCATTTTAGTAAAAAATAGTTGCGTGTGTGTATATATATATATATATATTTTACATAGTTTTTTATTATGTATTTGATATTTTACAATTCAGTAAAAAATGTTTTTTTATTATTAAACGTTAATTGTATATTCGCATACATTCATTTTTTATATTCACTATTATACATTTCCATTATTTTGCTAGAAAAATATATTTAAAGCAGAATACAAATTATTGATAATTCCATCTATCACTAGTTTTCACATATTACACATAATTTCATTAGCCTTTCTTGATAATTGTGTTTATATCGAAGTATTTTTTCCTCATTTCTCTTTAAAATTTGGTATCACTAAGTAATTATTTTATACATTTCATGAAATCATTCACCAATAGTGGAAGCGCTTTTAAATGTGTACTTTAGAATATCATAACAGCAAAGCTAATATCAACTGGTCTGACTTAACCATTCCACCCTAATGACAAGCTGCGACCCAAATCAAGTGGAAAAAATCCACTAATAGTGGAATAATAATATTAATATAATAATAATAATAATATTATTATAATAATAACGTTTATACTCCCATAAAAGCCTTTATTGCGTATGCCGTATGAGGATGCCCAAAACTGTTCTAAAATAGACATATACTAAAATAAGTTTGTATCTAAAAGATACAAAAACTAAAATATTACCTATACATCAACTAATTGTGTAGAGAATAGACAGCAATGGATAATAAAAATATACAATTTTTAAACCATATTCTGCACCCTCAAGCAGCGCTTTAATGACGGCCACATACCATTTCCTCATTTGACCTGTCACCGTTTTCCACAAAATATAAAGGAAATACAAACAAAATCACAATAAAATGAGATGTGGTCCATCTCAAATGCACAGACAAACTGAGGAAAAACAAAAAAAAAAAAACGACCATTATCGGCATCAGCTGTTAAGGAGTGTAATCGACCCACCATTTTTTCTTCTTAGCATTATTTTGCCAAGGAAAGCTCTGGACCCACTGAAAATGGTGAGAACAAAACAAAAAACAAACTTTTTCTACCATGTAGTGGTAAACACTGAAATAAATTTAAAAACTGCATGAGCTGAAAAAGGACCACAAATCAGACCGATATTGAAAAAATATATATTTGACAAAAAAACTAAATACGTTTAAACACAATTATTCCAACAGGAAGAACCGATGGAGCAGGGCATTATCCTCATCTACTGTGTTATCAACCCTCCGTTATTTTCTTCTTGTGAGCATTATTTCGCCCGCGACCCACTTTTGGTTCCCGACCCCCAAGTTGAGAAACACAGAGCTAAGCTTCTCATGCCGTCCTTGGGTTTCCCCGTGAGCTCGATGTCTGTTCCCACTGCTCTTGCTGCATGCAAAGGCATCTCTTTCTATTGTTTTATTAAAAATCATGACTAGAGGACTTCCTTTCCATTATCCCCAAAAGAACAACACGTCCCGGCCGCCCACTCCCATATAACAAGCAGCCTCCAGGATACGGAGGCAAGCTGTTTGAATGCAAATGTTCCCGATCGATGTCCCTGTGCTTCACCGCCATAGCTCCTATCTTTCCGCTACGCCTTAATCGATTCGGCAAATGCTTAGTTAACCTTGGCGCTAGGCTAAAGGTGCTCGGCGGTAGGCCGGTCCCCCCCTGCTCACGTGCATCGTATATGCAAGCGACGCACAGAAGTGAGTAGAGTAGCCAAAAATTGGACTCAAGTAAAAGTACTGTTACTTCAGAATAATATTACTCAACTAGAAGTAAAAAGTAGTCATTGAAATGAACACCCACCCATTTTCTGCAACCGCTTATCCTCAGTAGGGTCACGGGGGTACTTGAGTCCACCCCAGCCATCTTGGGGCAGTGGGCAGGGGATACCCTAAACCGGTTGCCAGCCAATCGCAGGGCACTCAGACTACTCACTTGCTCATTCACACCTAGGGACTATTTGGAACGGCCAATTCACCTGACATGCATGTTTTTGAGGATGTGGGAGGAAACCGGGGAGAACATGCAAACTCTGTACAGGAAGGTAGCTAGATTTTAACTCATGACCTGAAAACTGCCGTGCACACGCTAATCGAAATAATAGAATAGAATATACTTTTATTGTCTTTGTTAAGTCATGGGTCGAGCATATTGTGACAACGAAATCGGACATGGCACTCCAGGTTCACATTTAACAATGAGAATAAAAGAAAAGGAAGACAAAGGTTATAATTTACACAAGAAATGTGGGCATGTAGGGTGTTACATAAAGTTTTGGGATCGTATTAGTGCAATATGCGGTAGTGCAAATAAACGATCAAGTTAAAAGATACTTGGTGAAAAAAATGTTCAAACTGTGAGGAACAGTAGCAACGATTAAGTGTTTTTTCTTCAACAACCATTCAGATAATCAAAAGACCTTAATTTCAGTTAGAGGGACTTGCCATTTAATTAAAAACCATAAAAATCATCAAATGTATAATCAAGTACTGTATTCTTGTCAAGTCATGTTTATTTGTGACACCCTTAATCACAAAGAGTCTCAAAGGGCTGCACAAACCACAGACTATTGCAAACTACAAACTATTATGACACCATCCCCTGATCTAAAACCTACATGAGGGCAAGGAAAAACTCAAAAAACTCAACATTAAAAAACATTGAGAAGGGACAGCCCTCTAGGATGACCATGCTGCAAAGGATTTTGCTTTAACAAACAGAAATAAACTACAAAATTATTAAAGTGTATTATAAAATAGAGCATTCCACAACAACGGGGTCCGAATGGAGAACCCTCTCTAACCTGCGGTTCCATTCTTGGCTCTTGGGATCACAAGTAGACCAGCAATTCAGAGCGAAGGCTCCGGACCGGAACATAGGGGAAAATTAAATCTGAAAGATACGATGGAGCAAGTCCTAGCATAATCTTGAGTAATACCAACAAAAGCTTAAAATCACATCTTAAGCTAACAGGGAGCTAATGCAAGTTAGCTAAAATCGTGGTAATTTGATCAAACTTTCTTATCTTAGTTACAAACCTCACTGCAGCTTTTATTACCAGCAGCAGTCTCTTGGTTTTGGACCAGGGAGTAGAAAGACATTATGCAGAATATTTTCCTCAAAGCCTTGAAATATGGTGCCTCAACCACCAAAAACTTGGTTGGTATAAGATAAAAAAAGTCAGCACTGGCTTGTCAATTGTTGGTTGTGTTACCCACCCTGGGGCAGCGATTCAAGCATTTTTATCGGACATCCCTTGAAAGAGGAGGGACTTATGTGGAACTCTTGTTAGTCTGTGTACTCAGAGCTTGTTTAGGTGAATTCAAAAGAAATATGCATACAGACATAAGGCCACAACTATATAAATTGCACAAAAAAAAAAAAAAGTTCCTAACCCTGCTCACAAGTGTCCCCTGGTGGTTCGGATCACTCATCTAAATAAAAAACATGAGATAGCGAAGGTCCGACAAAATAAATGCGCCTTAACACAGACAGATGCGTACTAAGGGGAAGGGGATTTAAGTAACAGCTTCAACGTAGCCTAATGTAGCAGAGTAAGATTACAGTTTCCTCTTCACAAATCTACTCCAAGTCTGTTTTATGTAAATGTACAGGAGATCTAGCTGTAAGAGTTATAGGATGTCGAAGGAGTAGGATTAAATTAGCATATGCTTCTTTAGTTTCCTTTTTAGACATGTTATTTAACATTGAACATGCAAAGACAAAATAAACAAAACAAAGTTTCCATTCATTGAAGTAAAAGAGTATAGTGATTTAAAATGCTCCTAGAAGAACATTATGTCCCAAAACCTACTCGAGTAAACGTAGCCCGTTACTTCCCACCTCTGCATATATGTTGTGAGCAACGTGCCACCAAACGGCACATAAAATGTCACCTCAGTGACTCACTAGAGTTCCATCTGGCCGCTGTTATGCAAACGAAAAAGAAGCCTGTTTTACCCAAAAGGAAAACGCCGTGAGTAACCACCGACGCTCGGTGGGTCGGCGCCGCCCTCACGCGTTTGCTCGGAAGCCGCGGCGCAGCTGTCGGTCGTGGTGATAGAAAACATCCATTTAGCGATTGAAATGGTTTAAGTTAGCAATCTGCAGCGCACATCAATCAGAATTAACGACATGGGCGGCCGGGGAACACCAGGCTTGATTTCCGTCACGCTGGAGACCGTGAAGGTCATTTTACTCATGCTGTGCTATGTTGTATCAATATGTTTTCAGAAGCATTGAACCAAAATGTAAAAACACTTCTTTTTTCTTAAAACTATCTGAAAGTCTTTCGTGCGGCTGATCAGTAGGTATTCAAGCCTCTGGGAATGATTTCAGTATGATTAATCAGCTCAAAATGACTGGAGTTGATCGGATCTTTGTCCACATATCAAGCAGCCCCCACTTGGTCATGTTGCTTTGCTTCCTTTATCCGGCAATTGAGAGTGTAGGGGCCCTTAAGTGACCAAAGTCATGTCACCAGAAACATCAAGCGCTAAAAATTTCTTGCAAATTTCATGTTTAAGCTCAGTGTTCTTGCAATGAAATGGTATTTTGCAAGCAAACTGCCGTTGTGTTTATGGAAAAGCATTGCTTAGATATTAGAGGTATCACAAATGCAAACAAAATAAGCACCAAAGTAAAAGTTCTGCTTAATATGCTTTCTTTCACAAAAAAAAACTTTTTTTTTTCAGAAGTTTTCTTGGAAAAGTATTTTCAAAAAACTCAATGTTAAACTGGTGTTTACTAAACAATGATAAAAACCCAAAAACTTTTTTTAACAAAAAAAAAAAAATATCTGGGTTCAAGTCTTCTGTCCATATAGCTACAGGGATGTCCAGCTAAACTAGCTTTAGCTTTGCAAAAATTAGTCTCCTATATGCCTGACACTGTTTTATCGTCTAAGACAAAGACCCTTCATCTATGCTGCAAACATCTCCTTGTCTTAAACATTAGGAAACAGCAGAGTTTAAATCGGGCCTAAAAATATAAATCCAGCCTGCGGGTATTCAAGCCTGACCCAACCTGAGCTGAGCCAATAAACTTGATTTAAGGGTCTGAGTGCAAAGCAAAAAAAAAAAATATATATATATGTGTGAGGACACGAGGAAGTAGGAGGAGTGACCAAAAAAAAACATTAAAAATGAATGGTAGATTTAAAAAAAAAAAAAGAAAAAGAAAAGAAAAATGTCTGGAGAAGACACCCGGCCCAGCCCAAACCTGAACACAATGATTGACATTTTATGCCTGACCGTTGGGCTTAAGATTTTACATCTACTTTATGCCTAAACTTCGTTCCCATTCACTCAGTCCCATCATTGCTTAAGCCAGTAAAAAAATAGTTAAGTCAAATTGATTTATATAGCCCTTTATCACAAAAATGTCTCAAAGGACTGCACAGGATTACAATGACACAATTACCTGATCTTAAACCAACATGCGGGCAAGGAACAGCTCAAAACGCTAGGTAACATGTTGAAAATGTGTCCAATAAGTGCATGACAGCAGCGACGCCCCCAGCCTGTAAATTAGTCCAGAAAGTCTATGACGGCCACGACGCAGCTTCCCATCTCTACCAGCTGGTCCATGCGGGCGTTCACATGCTTCAGGTCAAACGCTGGTCCGCTGACTCATCTCAAATCGTCCTTCTCCTTCATATCACCACCAGGCAGGCAGTCGGAAAAAGACAGGACAATACAGAATATGAGGTGGGCATCAATCATAACTTCTGATCTGGAAAATACAGATTCACATTCGTACAAATCGTACTAGAACAACCTTTTCTGCGCAAGATTCAAAAGGGAGAAGAAAAAGCAGCCAAGTTTCGAACACTCAACCCATCTATCTCCATCCAGGGAGCATATCGTGAAAGCCTGGCCCGTCCTCTGTCACTCCTTTGACAGATGTAAATGGATGTTTGGGCAGTTGGCTCTAATGTATTTTTAAACAGGCGCTGCGGCGGCTAGCAAATGAAGTGTCTGCGCCGCTCTCCGCAAGCTTCTCTTCGGTCTTCCCGCCTTACCGGCCCACAACGGCGGAGAAGACCGGCGAGAATAGCGCCCATTCATCACCTTTCGGGGAAGCGCCCGGCTCGCTAAAGGTCCCATCTTTCATCCTAAAGCACCCCCCGCCCACTAAGCCCCCGTGTCCCCGCTCTGCGGTGTCCGGCTCTCAGCCTGTCGAAAGTGGACCTGCTCGGACGATGGATGCTTCGGGGAAAAGCGTTGTTTACTCTCTAAGTGCAAAATGCGCCTCCCACGCAGCATCACGCTAGCAGACTGTTAGTGCTGATTAGCGCTGCCAGGTGTTCCGACAAGCTCCTTCAGGGGGGGGATTGAAGCCTCATTGCTTACAAAGTACTGTATTCCCTTAAAACATGCACCCCTAGTTTAAACTCATTCAGACCATAACCTAAAAATATGTTTTCAGTAGCACTGTTCTTGTCAAGTCAAGTCCAATTTCCAGGTTCACTTATTAAAGGTCTTTTTGGGGTCCTTGGACCTTCAGTTCTAAATATTATAAACATCACTCTCCTCAGGTGGAGTTCCAGCGGCTTTTAAGTCCGCCGTTATTAAACCTACACTGACACGACCCAACCTTGATCCAGAAAGCTTATGTAATTATAGACCTGTGTCAAACCTACCGTTTCTTTCTAAAGCGCTTGAAAAAGTAGTGGCACAGCAGCTGACTAATTTCATATCCGCGAACAATCTTTTTGAATCAATGCAATCCTGAATGACAATAATAATTGTTATTTAATGATATACATGTTATACAGGGTTTGGCGCAGCTTATTTAGTATGTGTCAAGCCTCTGGGAATGATTTAATAATGAAAAAATATCAGATGGGAGGCCTGGTTTTGATCAGGTCTCGGTCCACACATCTAAGGGGCCCCTACTTTCTAGTGTCGCATGCTGTATCCAGCAATTGAGAGTATAGTGTAGATGGCCTATATGGCTTGTAGGCGTAGTAAAGCGAACATATAGATACATAGTTGTTCAATTGAGACGGTTTTCTTTCTATAAAAAAAAGACTTGTGCACAGCCACTGGTACTTGATCGTCATGGTGATGGAAATCATGTGATCACTTACCTGAAACATCTGACGCTGAACATTTCTTACATAGTTCATGCATAAGGTCAATGTTCTTGGAATAAAATGTATGTATCAAGCCTCTGGGAATAATTCAATTATGAATAACTCAAAAATCATCATTAGATGGCAGAAGTGGCTTGGATCAGATCTCAGTCCACACATTTAAGGAGCCCCCACTTCCTCGTGTTGCTTTCTATATCCAGCACTTGAGAGTGTGGCAAGTAGGCATAGCAAAGGATTGTAGTGAGAAAATCGAAGATATGGATACAAAGTTTAGGCTTCAATGGAGATTTTCTTTCTATAAAAGGACTTGTGCACAGACACTGGTACTTGATCGTCATGGTGATGGAAATCATGTGATCACTTACCTGAAACATCTGACGCTGAACATTTCTTACATAGTTCATGCATAAGTTCAATGTTCTTGGAATAAAATGTTATTTTGCAAGAAAATGCTTTTTCATATGTCGTCGGCGGCGCCCTCTGTTGGCTGCGGCTGCATCGGCTCGCTACAACGGGTCAGGTGCAATCGACATTTCGTTCTGTGTACATTGTTACACAGAATGACAATACAAGGAAATTATTATTATTATTATTATTATTATCTATATCACTAATCACGTGGTTAGGGTTCAGTGCTCTCTCTCTCCCGCGACCCAGGTTTGATTCCTGTTGCATCGATCATGGCACAAATACAGTTAAAGCTTGTGTCTTTTTAGGGGGCAGGTTATACACGAATACGAACTTGCATTACTTAGTAAGCAAGCTCATTTGGTACTTGAATTGGAGCGTCAGGGTGTTTTATTATTTTTGTTTGGGATTTTCATGCACAACTATTAGTTGTTCAGTAGTAAAAATATTTAAAAGCGTAAATATTTCTTCCCATACAAGGCGCCATTGCAAATCCATCATTGCTCTGACAAACATAGCTTCTTATTGATGTTGTTATTATTTGTTTAAGTGTTCTAATTGAAACCAATAGCGATTTCTAAAAAAGGTAAATCGCACAAAGGGTTTTTGAAGGTATCAGTAAACACAAATAAATGCTTTATAATATGACGTAGTAATTGATTCTATATATATTTTGTATATCGGATTAATCACTTACACACAATCCACGCAAGTTTTTTTTTCCCCAGGCTATTATTAAAGTTGGAACAGCAATGCGTTTTATAGATTTTATAGATAATTAAAAGGGAGGTGTGTATTATTTGACCACTAGATGTCATTGTACTGTGTAGTACAACTGAAAGTGTGCTAAAAAGCAAAGAAATTCAAAGTAACCAAACCACACCATTTTTTTCCAACCCGTTTGCAGGTTTTTTTTTTTGGGGGGGGGGGGGGGGGGTTTACCGTAGCAGCAAGATGTCAGACAATTATGCCGGCACCCTACAGGATTAGGCTCTTAAAATATATATTTTTTGAGCTACAAGCGCCATTTAAAATGCAGGTTTTTATGATAATTTTAATAATTAAAAATATAAGAACTAATATTGTTGCCCTCTGTTAGGCGCTACAGGTCCCTCAAAACGAGGACAGGAGACTGCGTCTTCTACAGGGCCATATATATAATATACACTATGTATTAGGGTTTTAATAATTGCTGTTGACAAATGTTATTGCACTATTGTCTTTATTGAGATTTTCCTTGCCCTCATGTAGTATTTAGATCAGGGGATCGTGTAATAATAATAATAATAGTCTTTAGTCTGTGCAGCGCTTTGAGACTTCTTGTGATGAAGGGCTATACAAATAAATATGGACTTAATTTTTTTTACCACTAGAAGGCTAAATAACGTACTGTCCCATTAAATATATTAAAAAAAAAAAAAGTTTTGACGACTGAAACAATTGGTTGATTTTTTGCCACTAGATTGCAGTGTTAAATTGGGCAATGGTGGTTCAATGCATTGATAGGCAATATTATAAATTAATCTAATTTATATAACACTGTTAAACTTCTTTTACCTGAATCGTATTTATATTTTCTCACATTTGAATGCCGTTCATAGCTAATTATATTTCTTCACACCTATTGTTATTTTTCTCTCCTACCGACCTTCAAAAACCCTGTTATAATTGTGTACGCCGCCTGAATCTTCTGTTATAATATATACCAGACAGATGTTTGTATTTGCTGTGTATTTGCCTTTAAGATTGTAGAATGATTGCTTTTATTTGGATTTGATATTCACTGCCTCCACTCATTGTTCGTTTTCATGTGGCAAAACAGGAAACGACAATTCTTGCTTTTGTCCTCACAAATTGGTTTAATCACCCACTAATAAAACATTGCTCTAGCGTATTTTCTAAAACATCGGCGATGTCTACATGGATACAACCGAATGAGAATTTATCAGGAGAAAAATATTTCGCTGATGGAAAGGGTTTTGTGTATTCTAAACAGTGACACGTTATGGAAATAGGTAATGCGATGAGATAAAATAATGCATGGCTGGGATTGCTGTTAACTATCACCAATTCTATTGTTTGGGGCTTGGGTATGCACAAAACCAAAATCGTTAGTCTCACTATCGCCCTCTGGCTTGAGGCCAGGGAACTGTGTGCCTCACTATCTTTAGATGCTCGGAACAGTAATACGTTACATACTAAATGTACAATGTTAATAGTTGATGTGTTTAAAGTTTAGTAAACATCCAAAATGAAGAGAGAACACAATGGGTTTGAACATGCAAGATAACTGGGGATCCCAAACCTCAGATAAGAAACTTCGAGTTCCGAAAGCCTGAGGCTTTTCTATTTATTAAATCTTTAAGTTACAAAAACGAATCTGACCCAATGGGTGTGCAAATCAAAAAACAACAACCTGATTGGCCGATAGTAAGAACTATATAAATCCTTCATAAGTCAAAACTACAAACAACAGTGTGCAATAATAGTCAAAATAACAACATCCTATGCAATCTCTTTTCAGGTGCCCCATATGAAAATATAAACACAATAGTATTATAACATGTGGAAAATTCAGCCATTTTGAAAAAAAAAAAAAAAAAAAAAACAACAACCCAGAGTTGTGGTGTTAAATGAGAAGGAATTTAAAAATATATATATTTATGTCCATGATGACAGGTGAGGCACAGCTTCACCTGCCTCTCCTGATTTCACATCAGTGATTGTAAAACAATCAAGGAGATTCTAGTCAAGGTTATATTCAGAGATTTCCAACAATTGATACATTTTTTGGGGCAACACGCCCCAAAAAAAAAATCAGTTTTCTAATCCTGAAAGCTAATGCTAACTTTACATAACTTCTGGGAAAAATACTCGAAATGTCAATTGCTACCGACTACCGTGTTAACGTTGAAACTGCAAGATTTTTGTCATAATAAAGTAAATACTGTATTTTTTAATGAAAAATTTGTACAAAATTTAATTTCACTTTCTCAGGTCATGTTATAAATTGTACGCAACATTTTTGAATACGAGCAGCAATAATCAAAATAATTCATTCACGTCAGTGTATTGCTTTAGCATCCCTCAAAGTAGAAGTCATCATATGCACCAAAGAGTTGTTCCCCCTTGTTGATATTTTGCGTTTATTTATGTTGTCCAAGACGACTTTTAGCTTTCGCCCCTCTCTAACATTCATCACTGGTGCCAAGAATAAAAACAGTTATAATGAGAAGATCAAATTACTTTTAGCATATCTTTTAAATCACTTTTAGTTTAGTGGTTAGGATTTCTGCACTTTCACCACTGTGACCCGGTTTCGATTCCTGTTGCATCCAATGTTTCGCGATTGTGCTCAGCTCTACTTTTCGACTAATCAATCATTGCACAAATAACAAAACACCAACGCTTTTATTTAGGTAAAAACAATAAAATAAAAGCTCAAAATGCAAAAATAACTACGCTAGCTGTGGAAACAACTAATTTCAACTCCAAGACGATGGGATTCGAAAATTCTCATCCATCTAAACATCGTCGCAGCACTTTCCATTGCCATGGAAACGCATCAAGTTTCTTCGTACAAATATTAGAAAAATACGTGCTAAATATAACGTTTTTGATGCAAATACAAATAATCAAATAAGTCCTTTTGTGAGTCTACAAAAAAACAACAATGAAAATAAATATGAAAATTGGTGCTTAAAAACCAGAACTTCAAATATTGCGCTTTTATTCAGAAAAAAAAACCCACTACTACCAAAATACTGCAATGACAATACTTATGAAGTACTACAATACAAAATGTTCTACAGAAATACAACTGCACTAATATAAATAAAATACCAAACAAATAAAACAATACAATTGTAGTTTAAAATACTTGCAAAGAAACTACAAACACCAATACAGTAAGCTAGTACAAAAATACTTCTACAGACATATGATACTATGATGGAAATACAAAAATACTACATACATGTTAAAGAACAATACTCTAAAAACTAAAAATATGAATATACCATGGGAATAATTCAAAATATTATAATGAACTACAGTAATATGATAATACAATACAATAAAAGCTCATAATACAAGAATAATTACGCTAGCTGCGGAAACATCTATAATTGCAACCCCGAAACGATGGGATTCGAAAATTCTCATCCATGTAAACATCGTCGCAACACTTTCCATCGCCATGCTTTGAAAACTCTGTATTTTCGTGGAAGGATACAGAGCATTTTTCATGATTGCTTTTGTCATTGCAGGTACCCATCAGCACAACTATAACCATGTGGCTCTAGGTAGCCCCATACGCACACCTAAGAATGGTAAGGAAAGGGTGGGATCGGAACACTCGATTAAAGTGCCATTAAAAACTGATTTGATCACAGAGTCTGTAGGGGAAAAGAACATTTGAATTAGCTAAACGTGGAAATTGCCAAGTCCCCATTTGTGAACAAGAAGCATCCGCTGTCCATCTCGAGGAAAAATAATTGGCTGGAGGTCAGCCCATCTCTTAGCTGACATTCCCCCACTGTTGTCGGAAAACAAAAGTTACTGCCATCAAACTTTCGCGCTGTGTAGCATGTAGCTAAAATTGTTTCCTTTCACTCACATTCGAGTCTTAATTCGCTGCCATTCTCACTAATTGGACATCTTGCACAAGCACGCAGCAGAAAATCTCTACAAAGTCAGAAAAAATCCGTTTTATGTTCTCGTTGACGCATTGGCTTTTGCCCTTCTAAAACGTTCCAACATCTGACAAAAGTTGTCATAAGTATACAGCAAACAATTGATCGGGGGCGTCTACTTTTCCTTTAAAATCCAATGCAGAATACCCACTGATCTCTAATAAACCTTTAGTCAGTTAAAAAAATAAAATAAAAAATAAAAAATAATCCATTAAATACATCAGGAGGTTTTTGGGGCGGAATAGTAGATTTTAAGCAACATTTTCTAATCCTTTTTTTAAGTTAAACGATTATCGCCTAGTAATCAGTTGAACTGGTTTGGGACCAAGTGGAAAGATGTTTTTGTGCCTGGAGAAGGATGGGCATCACAAGGCTGTACTTGCCCAAGACATGCCACAGGAAATGGTGCCCCTAACAACCCTGGTGGTTAACGGATACAACCCACTGACCAAACCCATCAGTTGCATAATAGCAACCAATTAAAGAAACAAATATGTAAAAGAAATAATGCTAATGTTTTATACATGTAATGCTTTTTTAAAACATGCCTGCAGTTAAAATATATATTAAAAAAAATCATATTATTTTCTCAATTAACATGACATGTTTTTTTAAACATATCAAAACATAAAATATGATTCCAATGTATATTTCTGGTTTTGTTGGGGGGGTGGAGAGGGATATTCAACAACTTAACAAAAACAGTTAAAGCTTAAACGTGAAATACAAGTTTCTTCGTACAAATATTTGAAAAATACGTACTAAATGTAATGTTTTTGATGCAAATACAAATTAATCATAATAAGTCCTTTTGTGAGTCTACAATAAAACTACTATGAAAATGAATATAAAAATTGGTGCTTAAAAACCATGACTTCAAATATTGCGATTTTATTCTGAAAAACAAACAAAAAAACAAAACACTAGTAATACTACCAAAATACTACAATGGCAACACGTATCAAGTACTACAATATAATACAAACTGTTCTACAGAAATACAACTGCATTAATATTAATAAAATACTAAAAAAATAAAATACTACAATTGTAGTTTAAAAATACTTGCAAAGAAACTACAAACACCAATCCAGTAAAATAGTACAAACATACTTCTACAGACATATGATACTACGATGGAAATACAAAAATACTACATAAATGTTACAGAAGAACAACAATACTCTAAAAACTAAAAATATATATATATCATGGAAATACTTCAAAATATTATAATGAACTAGAGTAATATGATAATACAAACATACTACAGAAATATGACAAAAATACAACTACAGTAATACGGCATATATACACAACAACTATTCTATTGAAAACACTACCAAAGAAAAACTATACTCATACTACAAACATACCTGGTTGGTTTTGTTTGACTTTTTGCACTACTGGCAGTTCTTTATAGCTAGCCACTCCTTGCACATCTGTTTCTCTGCACTATTGTACTTACAGTGTTATTGTTACAGTGTTATTGTTACTGTTTACCTGACTGCCCATTTTGCACATCTGGTTAGCTGCTCCTCTTGCACTATTTGCGCTACTGTAAAATACTATACATAGACATAATTATTTAGTATATTATTAGTACTCAATACTCCAACTCAATACAACATTTTATTTATATCTGTACATTCAAGGAAACTGTGCGGGCCGGATGTATCGACATTTCTTTCTGTATACACGTGTACTAGAATGACAATAAAGTAGATCTGAATACCTGCAGAAGTACTACAAAAATAAACTACAGTCACACTACAAAACTAAATTTCAAATTTCTTGCTTCCAGCAGAGTCCTAATGTTTTATTTTGCTTTAACTGAGTGTTTTAAAACCAATTTGATGAAACTAATCCATTCCAAAATAAATATAAAATAATTATAACATGTAGATGTGCTTTATTTATGAATAAATATACGAGCAGACATCGGGTAGGTCTCCAGGATCGGCCCCTTGGCCACATTTTTTTCAACCCCAGGCAGACCGCTACTCCAAATAGTTGCCCACCCCTGCATGGGAATTTCCCTTGGCTATGTAAAACAGGAAAAGTCAATTCTGACAAGACATCGCATGCAAAAAGCAGGATGGAGGACACGCTTCAAATGGAAGAAGCACTTGAGTTTTTTTTCTCTCGGTAGATAAAGTCCACTGGCAAGAAACCCCCGAGTGGCTCACCACAAACACGCGGGAAATAGCCCTGAAAATGCACAACATTCGCACTTCCTTTATCACTAGCCCGAGGAGATAAAAAAAAAAAAAGTGATTAAATTCCTCTTTCAGGGGCGCGAGCTGTGCTGAATATGAAGTAGCTTCTGTTTATGTCACCGTCAACATGTCACTGAACTTTTTTTTTTCTACTTGGTTTGGTTAGCCCACCGATCACTGAGGCGTGGTGGTAAGTTCAATGTCTGTGTCCCCCGTGCCTCACCACATGTGTCCTGCCTCCCAATGAAAATGTATTTTTTTTTTCTCCATGGTTTGTTTGTGTCCGACCCAGGGAAGCGGATGAATAATGTAGGCTGGCGTGCACGTCGGCCAAAAAGCTTTTTGGGCCGGGGCAATTTGCAGATTGGTTAAAAAAAAACAAGCCCTTTGCTGTTTTTTTTTTCTATTTTTAAATGGTTTTAAAACTAAGAGTGCCAACTAGGAGTGTAAAAAAAATGAGGAAAAATAAGAAAAGTGCTCATACGTCATGAGGGTTGAACTTATTATTCAAGAGCGCCATCTGAAGCAGTCCAAAATATCACAAATGCTTCATGAGGCTTCATTTTCTTTCCATCCAAAAATGATTCCCACATACTACAGTAGACCCCTGAGATACGACATTCATTCGTTCTGAAATTTGGAACGCAAGGTGAAATTGTAATATCGCCCATCATAAATTCCTTAATATCTAAAAAAAAAAACGTTTTGATTTTTTTATACATTCAAATCAAATGCTCCTTCCCGTCGCTAAAAGGGTACTAAAGGTCAAGTCAGGTCACATTTGTCTAGCCCTTAATCACAAGATGTCTCAAAAGACTGCACAGGATTACAATTACACCATCCCCTGATCTTAAACCAACATGCTGGCAAGGAAAAACTCAAAACTTCAGTTTGAGGAAAATAAGAAACCTCAAGGAGGGGCCTCACAAGTGGTAATCCCCCTTCCAGGATGACCAGGGTGCAATAGATTTAGCATTGGGTAACAGTACACAAAACATATATAAAAGAAAATAGGCAATGTTGAAATTTGTCCAGAAAGTACGTGACAGCAAAAACGCCTCAAGCCTGTAAAATAGTCCAAAAAGTCCAACACAGCAACGATGTAGCCTTCCAGACAGAGGTTTGAAAGACGTTTTTGATGTTAAAGACAATATTGTGCAGCATTTCCCCACCATCAGTAAGCCCAGCCTGGTAGTTTTTTTTTTTAGAGCAGTATGACGATTGAGGAAAGCCTATTTTTATTGATAGCTTTGTTCATGTTTGTGATGTGTGTGGTAAGTTGGTTCAGATGTAAAGCCGCAATTTACTCAAGCGTTAAAATATGCTTATTTTTAACATGTTCAATGGAAAACAAAAATATATACGTTTCCATTGTTTAAGAATAAATTGGTTGTACTTGGAAAATATCCCTTTTCATGTGATTATACAGTTGTAAAGGCAGGTTAAGAATTTAGACCTAATGATAATGTATAGTACTGAAAAATAAGGCTAAATAGTTTCCATTGACGGCAGCACGGCGGCGCAGTGGTTAGCGCTTGTGCGGCACAGTTCATGTCATGGGAACCTGTCGTGGGTTCAAATCCAGCTCCAGACTTCCTGTGCGGAGTTTGTATGTTCTCCCCGTGCTTGCGTGGGTTTCCTCCGGGCACTCCGGTTTCCTCCCACGTTCCAAAAACATGCATTTCAGGTGAATTGGCCGGTCCAAAATTGTCCCTAGGTGTGAATGAGCGAATGAGTTGTCTGTCCCTGTGTGCCCTGCGATTGGCTGGCAACCAGTTCAGGGTGTCCCCTGCCCACTGCCCGGAGATGGCTGGGATGGGCTCCAGCCCCCCCGCGACCCTAATGAGGATAAGCGGTACGGCTAATGAGGGATGAGATAATGTATAGTACTGAAAAATAAGGCTAAATAGATTGCATTGACAGTTTTTTACTGATCCGATGCACCCGAGTTGATGTATTCTTAACCCATCCCAGTTAATACTGTCAAAAATCAAATTTTATAAAAATATGAAGTGATTACAAAATAGTACATAGGAGGCAATTGTGTATGATGCCTCCTTATTCTTAATTATTGTCACAAGGGTTGATTGGTTACGCGTATATTTCTTAGAAGGGTATTAGCGCTTCTGCGTTCTTCGCATGTCTCAATAATCCCAAACTTTGTCGCCATAGTTATCAACTTTTCTCTTGAAAAACAAACACGTAAAGAAAAACAAATTAATTACCTTTAGTCCGACGTGGCTTGAGCTGGTCAAGTGGAGTAGCAAGTGGATGCAGAAGGGAGGAGACATCCAAAATATTTGAAAAATGAAATGTTAAAACTTCCACTTGGGATTTTTAACAGTTGTCCCGATCGTCCATTAGTCACAGTCATATTCCTTAGTGAGGGAAACAATGAATGAGCCTTCTTTGCATTTCTTGATCACCACAAAGTTTGTTTCCATTGTTATTGTCAGGGTCCCACTGAGGGTGGCTAAAGAGATCAATGCAGAAGCACAGACTAGTGCGGTGGTCTTTATTTCAGGCAGAGTTTGGCAGGTATAGAGGCAACGATATCTAACACACCAGAGACAGCCATCGTGGTCCAAGAGGCAGACGATAGGTCCATGATCCAGCCGGCAGAAAAGGTGGCAGTTCAAAAATTTAGCAGGCACTAATTGTGATCTACAAGGTCAGGCGAGGTGGTCAATACACTGTATCGGGAAAAAAAACTTTGCCAACAAAGCTTAGAACATGACAAAACAGGTAACAAACTAACCCTCAGCCAAGGGAAAGAGAGTGTTCAAAAGTGAAGAGGGAATGCTGTGATTGGAGGGTAATCAAGAGAAGTGACACCAGGTGTGGGGAGGTAATTAGAGCCAGGAAGGGAGTGACCAAATAAGGTAAAGGCCAGCAGAAAGAAGAGAGAAAAAGAGGGGAAACTAACCCTAAATGCATGATTAGATAGATAGATAGAGATAGATAGATTCTTTGCGTATAATTTTGCGGTCTTTGTGTCTTTTGTAATTAATCCAATAGTCTTTTACCGATGCTTTCTTGAAAATTGTGGCCCCTGACTTGACCCCCAAACTCTAAAACATCAACCACACTCAAACGTTCCTCTCTTCACTTCGTTTTTTTCATTCTCTCATCAGTCTTCGGGTCTTTTATCCCCATTTGAAGCTTTGCGTATCTCCCCCGTTTCACCCTTTTGCTTCGTCCATCATGTGGCCGTGGTGTTTGTTATCCGTCTGTCGGGGGGCCCGTCGGGGGCCGAGCCCGCCGCTCCTCCTCAGATAGAGGCCGAGCCGTCCAGAAAATGAGAGCTTGGCCTTGTCAGCCGACTAGAAAGAATTAAAGGGCAAAAAGTGGGTGGCAGCATGGTCGGCAAGATAAAATTGACGGAGCGTGGAGGTCTGCAGCGGGTGCAGAAAAGGAGGGTGAGTAAAGAGGGGGTCTTGAAGGCAGACGTTTGTGGGAAGACGCGATAAAGGGAAAGATGAAAGTGGAAGAAAGCTCTCCCCGATGCTCTTGTTTGGCATCATATCGCACCGCACTGAGCCAGAGCGGCGCTAGCTGACTGCCTGGCAATTCCACTGATCACATCTCGCAGTAAACTTTTTGTTGTTGTTGTTGTTGTTGCCATTATTATTTGATTTTAGATTTGGTATTTATATTTAATTGAATATAATTTTTGTAATATTTTGCACATTTTATTTTTCTAGCTTTTATATTTTATTTTCATATTTTTTGGGGAAATTTATATTTTCATAGTATTTATATTTTTCATCATTTTAATTCATGAAATATGAAAAAAAGATTGATTTCACATATCTGAAAAAAATAGATTTCTTTCATTTTAAATTTGTAATTTATACGAATTATATTTTATAATGATGGTAGTAAATTATTTCAAATATAATTAATTATATTTGTTTGAATTATCAATTTTAATATTTTTATTTTATAACTTATTACATTTTTTTATTATTAAAACTAATAATTTGTACTTGTATATCCTTAAATCTATCTTTTGTAATACGTATAATGCTGTTTTGATAAATTATTATTTAAAGATTGTATTTAGTTTTTTTAAATAAATGTTTTAACTGTTTTTATTACAATAGAATAGAATAGAATATACCTTAATTGTCATTGTTATAAAATGGGTTGAACATGTTTTGACAACAAAATTGGACGTGTTACTCCAGTTTCACATTTAATAGTGAGGATAAAAGAAAACAAAGAAGAACAAAAAAGATAAGGTTATAATTTACACAATATATTAGTTATCCTTAAAAATAAGTATTTCACTATAGATTATCGGTCATGTATTTTATATTGGATTGAGATTATACTGTATTTATACAAGTTTAATTTTTATTTAATAATATTGATATTTTATAATAACATAATCTACTATTATGAATATTAATAAATGTACAAATTATTTAACTTAGTACTGTAATTGATTGCATACTATGTTTTTTTTATATTTATACAAATTTCAACTGTTCAATTTGATTTTCAATGTATATTTTATACATCTATACTTAAAAATCACGAGTTTTATATTTTAAAATAGTTATAATACATAATTTAAAAATGATGCAACAGTTTTTATACTGTATTCCATTTTTAATGTTTTTTTCCCTTTTTTCGGATTTTTTTTAAACAATGTATTTTATTTGTTATCAATAATAAATCTATTAACATATTGTGTATTTTTATAGACACGTTTTATTTAGTTATAGTATCAATTATGATTTACACTTTTTAATTTTATACATTTAAAGAGATATATATTTGTGTTTTTTTATTATATTTTATTTTGTATTATTTTTTATATGTAATACATACAAAGCACTGTGTGCAACAGTTATTCTTACACGTCTATGTTCTACCGTGGTCTGGATCCATTTTCCATTGTAGACGCTCGTTCAGAGTGACATCGCCCGAATCCTCCACTCCCATCTTACCCAATCGCCCCCATTGCTCGCCGCTCCCTCAACTTCACCCTCATTTAAGCTAGCTGGAGTTTTTCAACCGGCAGCCGTTCCTGCAGGCAGATTCACCCTTTTTTTCCATTTAATCTGAAACCGAGGCAAAGAAACAGCTTCCTTGAAGAAGTGACCGTGCCAGGCAGGTGTCAAGCTTAGATAGTACTGTCCCGTTGCCACTCTGGCCCCATCAAAGTCGTATTAGAGCCCCTTGAAAAATTGTCTCAAGGTTTTTGACAGTCTTGGGTCTGGTTGTATCCTAGCCGAGAAAGTATTAGTGCTCGTAGGGGATTTGCACAGTACCTTGCAAAAATATTGTCCTCCGAAGAAGTTTTCGGCCATATTTCAGGGAGAAAACTTAAAAAAAAAAAAAATTTTCCAAGAATCTAGAAAATGTGAGACACAATCGTGAAAATAAACCAATTGCATCCAACATTTAAAATGGGCTAACAAATGAAAATGAGGGAAAAATAAGTGTTCCAAAAATATTGAGTAAATACTTAATTCGACCTCCATTTGCTGCAATCACAGCCACAAGTCTTTTCTGATGGCTCTATAGGGTTTGCAAATCTTGGAAACAGAATTTTCGATGATTATTTCTTACAAAACAGCTCAATTTTTTAAGGTTTGACAGTGATTGTCTGTGCATAGCATTTTTCAGATCTTTCCACAAATTCTCTATAGGATTGAGGTCTGGACTTTTGCCATTCTAACACCTTTGCCAGTTTTAAACGATTCTATTGTAGATTTTTCTTTATGTTTAGTCGTTGTCCTCTTGGAAGGTTAACCCGCACCCCGTTATCAAATCTCTTACGGAATACTTCAGATTGTCTGCCAGAAGCGCCCGTATATGGTTCGATCCATTGTCAATGCCGACGTTCTTCCTAGTCCCTGCTGAAGAAAAGCAATCCCAGAGCATGATGCTACCATGGAGATGGTGTTTTCAGGGTGATTGCAGTGTTGGTCCTATGCTAAATGTAACACTTTGCATTCAGCCTAAACAGTTCAATTTTGGTCTCTTCTGACACCTTGTTATTTGCGGCTTCTTGCAAATGCCATACAGGCCTGTTGATGGTATTCATTCAGAAAGGGTCTTTCTTCTTGCCACTCTTCCATAAATGGCAGCCTTTGGAGCACATTAACTTTCAAATTCCTAAATACGCAATGGCGTTAGCTTCCATGAGTCCTTCCGCAAACATTGCATGTCATATGACGTGATGTAATGTGACGTCACGTGTCCTTTTCTACACACGGGAGTCACTTGCTGCATTCACACAGGAGACGTGTGGAAGTCACAGGAGATCACATATAAGTCGAATTTAATTGGAAATATGAACAATCTCACAAAAAAATATCCCCATAAATCGGAATTAGGCCTAACGCTCTGCAGTGTGAACCCAGCTTCAATGACACACAGATGGACTCTGTTTGTTATTCTTACCCATTTGGGTTGACATTGGATCATTCAGATGTTATCAGGAAACTTCAGTTGGCTGAGCTGAGAGAACAGGGAGCCAATGTTTTTGCAACACCTACTTTTCAATTTTTGTAGTCCATTTTATACAAAATGTTGTTGTTCTACTTCACAATTGTGTCTCACATTGTATTGATTCTTCTATGATTTTAATCAATATTTTTTTAAAGACTTAAGTTCACAGCTAGCTTATAACGGAAATCGATGTCAAATATAAATATAGTGGGCTATTTCTTTTTCTTTTTCAAATAGCCACAAAGGGGATATGTGAAAAAAGGGGGATTTTCGGCAACTTGGCCCACTTTCCCTAGGTTTGAACGACAAAAGCCGCCATGCAGCAAATGGTGTCATCAAGGGTGCATTAAAATACACGGGAAAAAAGAAAAAGGCAATAAAAGGAAACTGATAGTAAATTGGGAGTATTTACTCGGCTGAGGTTTAAGAGGTTGAAAAGGGAACAATCGAGCTGATTGGATGAGGCTCTTGGTTAAATTTCAACACGCCGTTAACTTGACGAGATAGTGAAGAAAAAAAAAAAGAAAAGGGTTTTTGGATAATGGCCAGCTTCGGTGAGTCGTCTAAGCTTTTGAATTCCAAACGGGAAACACTCATTTGACGTTTCTTTAGTTAATTGAACCATTTGATTCAGTTCTATAAAAGGAACCATTCCAAAGATTCGATTACTGGTTCATTCACTTTCTCAATCCAATTTTAACCACCAATAGCATGGTGGTATGCTAGGTCATTTCCTGCCTTGCTTTCACTTCGATACCTGATTGGTCGACACGCCCATTACTGACCTCAAAGGGTCAGAGAACTGAACAAATACTGAAGTTCACCAAAAAGATTCAATCATTTGAGTCCAACGTTCAAATTACATTGGGGCAGTAAGAAACAGGAATTTATCTTACTAAATAAACTAAAAACAGACGAAACAATCCAGGAAGTTCGCAATCCTTTTACGATTCATTTAAACATTCCAACACTGATTTATTTCGGGGCCCAAAAATTGCAAACCTGCCATCCAAGTTTCTGTTCAAGTTGGTAGAAAACTAAATGTACTATGGACATGTCCTCTAATTTCACACAAATTAGGAAACTAACTCATCTCCATTCTCTCAAGATTTGTTATTTTTAACCTTCCAAGGCTTCATTTCTGGCCCAAATAAAACCAAACACGTTTCCATAGGAGTTGATAGAAAGAAACTGTAACACGGACACATCTTTTAATTTCAAACAGACTAAGAAATGGTTTAAACACTCCGGGAATTGAGTCATCATCCCACGATAAATTCCTCAGAATTTTCTGTCAAACTGAACCATTTGCCCTGAATAAATGCATATGTATATGTTACTATACAAACAAAATGTACCACGGAAATGTCCTTTAATTTAAACAGACTAAGAAAAATCTCATGTTTTCATGTATTTTTCTTCTGTTGGACATTCACGTAATCTTTTCCGCCAACAATTAGCTTTTTCTTCAACATGCAAAACTAGATTCATCTTCTATGACAAAAAAAACTTAGATCGGACCTAAATAAATGCTGCCCTACTTACGAACAAAATAGGTTCGGGATGACCGTCTGTATCTTGAATTTGTTCGTAAAGTGCATGTTTAAGGCTTGTATAAGTAACCTGTGTTGTTTTCTACTAAAATAATAAACATTCAAAATAATAATGATGAGCTTCCTCCTCCGTGGTAGAAAATGGTCGAAAAAAAGCGATTCAACCATTTTCTCAACCGCATCAAGCTTTCTTATTCCACTTTCAGTTCAAATAAACGTCTCGCCTATTCTTTACACTTTACACCGACCATATTGAGTAGATGCACAAGATATTAAATCATAAAACATTCAAAGTTCTTAACACGCTGGAGATACAGTATATTATGTTTACACACGAACTAGGAAGAGGACGCCAGATTTTTTCTTCGGGGTGGATGTCGGGTGAGCTCTCACAGCGCCACACGCCTGTAGTGGGGGAAAGGAGCACTACAGAAATGTCCTGTACTCGGATAAAGGTGCACAATACAAAATCTAACTTACAGCAATGTCCGGATATTTTTCGACATACCTAAACAATATTTCATATTTACGGTTTTTTGTAACTCAAATGTTCCTAAGTAGGGGAGCGTCTGTACATGCAAACATACCATACAAGTTTCCATACGATTTGGTAGAAACCAAATGTACCACGGACATGTCCCATGATTTCAAACAGACTAAGAAACAGACTAAAGGCTCTGGTAATTGAGTCAATTCTTCTGAATGTTCTAACAACTGATTCCAAACAAAGAAACTCACTAAACACTACAATTTGTAATTTTGAACGCTCCAAGACTGAATCATTTTGGGCCCAAAAAGCAAACAAGCCATCCAACTTTCCGTTGGTAAAAACGAACTGTACCACGGACGCATCTTGTGAGTTGAAACAGACTAAGAAACAGACTAAACACTCCCGTATTTGAGGCATCTTCGATAAATAATTCTGAATCTTCTAGCAGATGAATAATTTTGGGCCTGAAAAAATGAAAACGTGCCGTACAAGATTCCATTAGAATTGGTAGAAACTAATTGTACTACCAACAGACCAGTCCTCTGGTTTTGAACGAAGAAACAGACTAAACACTCCAGGAAATGAGCCATTCTCTCATGTTTCTTTCTTTTGAATATTCCATACCCGAACTGTTTTGGGTCAATATAGAACCAATTGTACTATCTGAGTTTCCAACAAGGTCGGTAGAAAATGAATTGTCCCATCGACACGTCCTTTGGTTTCAAAGCAATTAAGAATCGGACTATATACTCGAGCCAACTTTTCACGATTCATTCAATTTTGGCCCAAATGAATGCAAAGATCCCATGAAAGTTTCCATTCAAGTTTGTATGAAGATAAACGTACCATATAAATGAAGTAAAAACAGGCTAAGCAAGACTGCTGATTTCAAACACTTAACTGTTTCAGGGCCAATTGGACGTAAACGTGCCATACGAGTTTCCATGGTACACCATTAAATGTACCGTATTTTCCGCACTATAAAGCGCACCGGGTTATAGGACGCACCCCCAAAAAATAGTTTTTGGTCCTATATTTTCCATACACAAGGCGCACCGGATTATAAGGCGCTACAATGGGAACGTCGACAAAACAGTAACATAGTTCAGTCAAACTTATTACCCCCTTAACATTCCGAAAGCTTGCAAAGAAGCAAATACGTGTCGAGAACATGTGCGGATGCGGTGTCCGTACGATGTCACTCAAATGCATCGTTCCATCATTCGGAAGGTTAAAGTCTTGGGATTCAAGAAATGCCAACCATTTCTTAGTTTCCATTTGATTTTTTGCTGGCAACTGTGTGGACAGCAAAGTAAGAATTTTATTGTGCAGGGAAATAAGGTTCTTTACTGCGCATATGACAATAAACACTTTGAATTGAATTGAGTATAAAAATAGACTCATCACAGAAACATCAAGATCGTTCTAAAACCAGATACCGGGAAAATATAAAGCCGCATAGCTCACCTAAGTTCTCTTGCAGCCATCACGTTCAATAATGATACGTAACCATGGTCTTCTTACAACCGTGAGTGTAGAAAATCCAGGAGAGTAAAATATTTACAAATACAGAATAGTAAAAAATGTTTTCTCTATGTCGTAGTGCAACCCAAGGTGTAATTCACATTCATCTTTTTCGGCCAATTGCAGGCTTTTTTCGCCCCTTTAGCCTATGCCAGGCTGTAAATGATAAAAAGGATCCGCCCCCTTTACCTCCGAATAACTTTAGCCAATAGTGACTGATTCAAATGATGATTGACACATTGGTTAGCCAATGAAACGCCGGTATATAAATCCCAGCATACACCGCGGACTACTTCGCCTTCGGGGGAAAATCGAGTCGGCGGCTACTTACCTTAGTTGCAAGACTTTGCGACTTAATATTGATCCATATATAAGGCGCACTGTACTATAAGGCGCATGGTCAGCTTTTGAAAAAAATATAGGCTTTTAGGTGCGCCATATAGTGCGGAAAATACGGTACTTTAGACACGTCCCAATTTCAGATGAATGAAAAATCGGACTAAACACTCGAGAGAGTGAGCCATCCTTTCACAATTCTTCTTTTCAATGTTCCAAGACTGAATTATTTTGGACCCATATAAATTCAAATGTTCATATGACTTTCCATAAGAGTTGATAGAAAATGAAGCTCCTGAGTTTTCTCTGTTCAGTGAGTGCTAAATATTCATCACCCCAAAATTGGTTTAGAGGAAATCTGCCTGCAGGAAATATTTGTAGGACTAAGAACTCCAGCTTCAATCGTTACTTTTATGGTCTCGCCGAGGAGTCGTCCGTATCGCTCACCCTCCTTGCCCATTTCTTTTGTTTCCCACTTTTCCATGTTTTTGTTTGGTTTGTTTTGTTTTGTTGTATATGTATGTACGTGTCTCTAGACACCAATCGGATAAGCGGCATCCTGACCTCGCAGACGGAGCCCTACGAGCTGTCTTTTTCACGCTCCTTCCAGAGTCTGTCCCACCTGCCTCCCACCTACGAGGCGGCCGTCAAAGCCGACCTCAGCCGATTCTCGTCCCTCAAGAAACTCAGTAGGTTCAAGTCCGAGGCCTTCGGCGCTGAAAAACAATGTCGTGCATGAGTTTGGTGCCTTGAGACGGGAGAACTTCAACAGATTTTTCAGTACGGTCCGTTACTGAAACACTGGGGATTTGGAAAACTGTGTTTTGGGTTTTATTAAATCCATAGTACTAATACCTGGGTCGACTGTGGACATAAAACCTCAAATCTTAGTATATTAAAATAGATCCCTCTACTTTAATCATACCTGTCAACTTGGTTTCCCCGTATTATATGTTTTTGGATCATTTCAAAGTGATTACGCTGTATAAGAGTTTTTGTAGAGAAAAATTACTTATTAAACAACTCATTTTTTGTTAGACCGATCTTGTCTTGAGCATTTCAGCACTAATTCGTCTCAGGCACTGGTAGAAGAGAACAACATCAGTGTAGACTGCTAATGTTGTTGGTTTTCTATATAGTCTGCTTGCTGTGAGTAAATATGTCCGGGGTTTTGTTTGTAAAGTTTATTATTGCTTAATAAGGGAATTGCAATCATCAACAAGGGAAGCAATTGGCTATGGTCGACATACATGTTCATTTGTATTTGAAAAAATGTCCGCTGCAAAAAAATATTTATACATCACCCTATAGGAAGAACAACAGCACAATTTACGTACAGTGGAACCTCGGTTCTCGGCCATAATCCGTTCCAGAACCCTGTTTGAAAATCGATTTGTTCGATCACCGAAATAATTTTTCCCATTAAAAATAATGTAAATCGTTTGAATCCGTTCCAACACCCTGAATGTTTACCTTGAATATTTAACGTAAACATAAAGCTAACCTAGGTTAATCGTACGTTCGTGTTATCGTAATCTTCCGTACGAAAGATTACGCTAACATGAACGTGTAAAAATAAAAAAATCAGGTCGTTTACAAGTCATTCAGCACCCGGGTCTCCACAACAAGTGGTGAGCGGTTCATTGGAAAGGGGGCTCCGTTCCAACACCCTTAATGTTGGGCTCCGTTCCAACACCCTGAAGGTTTAACGTAAACTTAAAGCTAACCCAGGCTAATCGTACGTTCGCGTTATCGTAATCTTATGAATAGGATTTCTTACCTCTGTGGTGTTTAGCAGAAGGCGCTCGCACACCTCCTTCATATTTGGCTATTATTTATTTCTTAAATGCAATAGTTGTACGCACTACTTTTCTTTCTTCACCTGTAGCAACTTTGCCGCTTGCACTGACACCCTCACGCTGCTCAGCATCGCACCCTAGCGTACGCACTCACGCATTACCGGCGTTCAAACTCCGATTTTTTTGACCGAACAGCGAAGCAAGAATTTCACGAAATTTTTGGTCGGACTCCGATTTGTTCGAACTGAGAGGCGTTCGAAAACCGAGGTTACACTGTATATTTTTTTTCAGTGATTTTAAACTGTTTTTTCAAATAAAATAGGAAAAAAGATATACCTTAAATAACCACATTTATCTTATCTCTCACGTGGTAGATCATTTGGCTCATTTTAAGATTTTTATTTTCTAATCGTGGTTAAAACTATGTATTAAAATGAGCAAAATATTCTGCCACTTGCTAAAAAGTACAATTTAGCTAATTTCTAGAACATATTTAAAAAAAATTTCAATAAGAAAAATGTACCTCAAATGACTGTTTCATTTTCTGCCAATCGGGTAAGAATTTCATTCTGGTTTTATTGAAATAAATACGTTTCGGTCCCCATCGCACATAGATCACTTTTGTTTCAAAAGATAGCATAAAATTTAACACTTAAGGATGAAATTAACTTTCAGAAATTGAATTAACGTTAATTTTTTTGTGATAGTTTGGTCTTCAAAACCCATTTCTGATCATTTTAAAGTCAAATGAAAATAAATGGAAAAAGGTACACTCCTACCTTATGTTAGCATCAACACATTAAGACAAAACACGTAGCTTTTAAAAGTTTTGGGGAGAAAGTCGTTTTTTAGCTACATTAGCATTCAGACATGAGTTAACACAAACCAAGTTTTATTTACCCAGTAAGGAAGGTTTGTTACCTAAATTAGCATCGACATCTCAGCCCAAAACAACTAGCTATTAAAAATTCAAGTCTAGTTAACACATTGGCATCAACACATTAGCATCAACACTTTAGCTTGGACGAAATAAGTAGCTTTTAAAAGCTCCCTTTTTTTGCTAATGGTTTGTTTTTAGCCACATTAGCATAAAACACAAAGCAATTAGTTTGCTTTTTTGGAGGAAACTTAACTATTCAAAAGATCACAAAATCAATATTGTACAGCTCTTAAACATCAAATAAAACCAGAAATTTAAAACGAATGCCGTTTTCATGGCTTGAAGCGTAAACACAAGAACAGTTGGCTGTGGAAATTGCTGGAGGCTTTCTTGCTCGCATCTCATGTGACCTAGCTAAGGCAGTCAACTGTTAGCAAAAGAAAACGTGAAAAATGAGTGGTAAAAACGTGTTCTAAAGATTAAAAATTCCAAATAAATTAAATTGATATATTAACAAATACTTATATTGATTATACACAGATTATTTTAAAATAATCTGTTTTTGTGGGTGTAACTGAGCCCTAGCAGCATTGCACATTTGAATAAAAGTCAATTCCTCTCCTGAAAAAACAAAAATTTAAATGTCTCTTCCCTTCTCAATCGAACACTGGGCGCTCTTAATCTTACGTTTAAGGCGCCGATTCAACAGCGTTTTAGAGGGATCTCGGTCCGGTCTTATGACATTCTCAAAGTGGAACACAAATATTCCTTAAGGCTTGTGTAATTTCATCATCCCTGCCTCGCTTAACTGCTGGCTCATCCTCAAAGCAAAGGGGAGAGCATCCCGTCCGGTTTCACTGAGTATGAGTTCAGCTGCCAGGCGCTGGGTGAGAAAGAACACGAGGCTAGCCAGATGCTCTACTTTTTTGTTTTTTTAAAGAACTTGTCTTAGTAGACCAAAAGAGATCATTTAAAACCTGAAAGCTGGTGATTGAGTTGTATATATGAATAAATTCAACCTGTTTTTTAACGCTATAATGAACCCTTTCTGAAACACGGTTCACTTTTCATGGTTTCGTTACTCCACTGATTTTAATTTTGGCTAAACTGTCTTCTATACCTGTACTTCAAAAATCTTATGGTTAAATACAAACATATATATATATATATATATATATATATATATATACCACAGCCATATCCCCCTAGTGGGAGGTGGCTAGAGTCATTTCCGACTCTTTTCGGGAGATTGTTTTAGAGGAGGGGATTCCCAGCCCCCTCGCTCAACCCAAGTAAGGTGTTGGGAGTCATCAGGTGACCAAACCCCCCAATTCCAACCCTTAAAGCCAAGCGCCAAGCAGGGAGGCAACGGGTACCAATGTTTAAGTCTTAGTTATGACTCGGCCGAGGCTTGAACCACAACCTCCCAGTCTCGGGGCGGGTGCCATAACCCCAAGTCCACCGAGCTGGTTAAATACATACATGTGCTTAAAACAGCGAGCCAAATTTACCAATGTGCAAACTCTTGCGGTTTCAAGTTTCTCTAAAACCCATAATATGTAAAAAACGTTCTGAACCAACACAAGTATTTCATTTTATAATACAGTACAGTGATACCTCAGTACTCAAAAAACCTTAAATTCAAACAAATTAGTGTTCAATCAAAATAATGTCAGCAATTTTTCTTGCAAGAATAATCGGAAGTCAAACACAGCCGAACGTCTGGCCAAGTGGGATGAGCAATCATCCTGGCGACTCTGTATTCGTAAAAATTAGTATTTAACCTGAATTTTGATTCGGTATTCAAATACAAATCTGGAACTTGAACACGGGCGAAACGTGTGGCAGAGTGAGATTAGCTGCTGTATTGATTACTCTAGTCCGGTCGGCTAGCATCATTTCGAGAGAGATTGTCAATCCAACAACACATTAAGAATGTATAGTGATTTAATGTGTTTTCTTGCCTTGTGGGCCCCAAGAAAATCAGTGATAAGAGTAACTAAAGGAATAAAAGTGCAAACTCCGATCAAGTTGAAAATTTTAACTATGGCAGAATAAGATAACCGTGTACAAGCGCCTAACGTCGAAATGCTCTCCAAAGGCACAGTGAATAGCGCCTGAGTTGTTAGTTCTGAAGTCATGGGTTCAAATCCAGCTGCCAGCCTTCCTGTGCGGACTTTGCAGGTTTTCCCCATGCCTGTGTAGGCACTCTGGTTTCCTCCCACATTCCAAAAAACATGTATGGCAGGTTAAATGGTGACTCCAAATTGTCCCCAGGTAGGGCTGGCATCCGGTTCAGGGTGTTCCCTGCCCACTGCCTGGAGGCAACTAGGATGTACTCCAGCACCCACTGCGACCTATTCATATTTGAGGTTTTCTGCCCAAATTCTTGCCAAATACAGGTATATGTTTATGGATGGATGGATGTTTAATCTCTAGTCAGACCGGATGTATAATAATTATCGTCATTTTGGTACACAGTTTACCAATATTTTCAGATATCTTGGAATGTACAGGAACAAATCCAAATAAAGTTTTTGGTGTTCTAAAACCGATACCAGCTCGGTGGCCTTGGGGGTATGGCGCCCGCCCCGAGACTGGGAGGTTGTGGTTCAAGCCTCGGCCGAGGCATACCTAAGACTTAAACATTGGTACCCGTTGCCTCTCTGCTTGGCGTTCAGCATTAGGGGTTGTAATTGGGGGGTTTGGTCACCTAATGACTCCCAACACCTCAGTTGGGTTGAGCGAGGGGGCTGGGAATCCCCTCCTCTGTATCAATCTCCCAAAAAGAGTCAGAAATGACTCTAGCCACCTCCCACTAGGGGGATATTACTGCGGTATATACATAAAACCGATCCCTACTGGATTACAGTCGGGTATTGAGGTATCACTGTAATTGTTCGTTCACTGTATTGTGCTAATAACGCTTTGAATTGAAGAAAGGGATAGGTCATTCCATATGGATTCACACAAAGTCGGAGTATATTTTCATTCTGTTTCAATGGTCATGAATACACTACCCAAATAGTTAAGTCTGTGTTTTGCTATGTGAGACAATACAAACATTTGTGAATGGAAAACCAATGCAATTATCGATACAAGAATGTTGTCATATATGATAACGGTTTCCATTTGTTTGCATGGTTTCGTGTAGCATGTGCTGCAGTTCTGGAATTTTCTTCTGCTCGGATCGCATGTTTTATTCATGTCCTACGTATCCATGAATGGAACCGTGGGTTCATATTTACGTCGAGGATTTCACATGTGTTCGTGGGGTGTTACCCAATGCTGTTTAGCATGTTCTGGATGCAGATTGTCCATGTGATGTTCGAATCTGTTTTTGTGTGACCTTTGAGGAATTCACCACTTTCCAGTTTATACACGTAAATATCACGTGCCCGGCATGTATCACTATCCGACTGCAGTTTTCTGTTTCTTCTATATCACCCTGATTCTGGGAAGATCCGTTGTAGTTGAATGCTACTTCTCCTCTCTTGCCTCTTAATGAAATGTTTTCTCATAATCTCCTCCCATTTATATCGCCTTTTATTTTTTCTGCAGCAGATAAAGAAGTGGAAGACTACTACAGCCGTAAACGACACCTGCCAGACCTGGCGGCGAGAGGCACTCTCCCTTTGCACGTTCTAAAAATCACTCAAGACCAGGTGGGTAAACAGGTGTTGCTTTTCATTCCATAAACCCACTCAGAGTATTTTTTAGTCCCTTGCCCCTAACATATTCCTTACAAAATGGCTCAGGTCGTCATAACACCGCATTGCAGTAACGATTGGTGTGAAGAAACCGCTGAGCATCCACCAAACAGGGCAGTTTGATCCACCAAATAGACGGTCCTGCTCACTCATGCAAAGTAGTTTCAGTAATCCTCACATGTGTCTTAAAAAAGTCTTGGACAGTAAAGCCAATTTGTCCTGATGCATTGCAGAGACAGAGGGAAAGTGCCCTTTTGAGAGTATCGATTTTCAACAAGCTGCGAATCACTAAACAAAAGTCCCTGCATATTACGTACACTTGGCAATTACAGAATGATTAGAACTGCCCCAGGACTGACATATTCCTTCTTCCTTTTTGGCAGCATCGGGAGCAACAGCAGCTTCAGAGTCAGGTTCCACAGTCTTCCATACTTCAGGCTACCCAATCGCAGTCCTCTCAACAGCAGAGCCAGCAAAGACAGAGACCCCGCCGGGTCCAGAGAGCCATGTCCCAAGACCGGGTCCTGTCCCCGCAGAGAGCCCCGCAACAGGATTACAACACGTCCTCCAATGTCACGTCCCCATATGGAGGCCGGATCCTTTCAGATGAACAGCTGCTGAACGCAGACCGGCTACGATCCCAAGAGCGCCTACTCCCTCAAGACCGCCACACCTCCCAAGACCGCCTGTACACCAAAGACCACATATACTCTAAGGACCGCCTCCTATCCCAGGATCACCTCTACTCAAAAGACCGCCACTACTCTCAAGAACGACTCTACTCACAAGATCGCCTGTACTCCCAAGACCGCCTTCTGTCCCAGGACCCATTGGTCTCGCCGGACAAGCTGATGATGTCACTCAAGCGCGGCATGGTCAGCAGCATCTCCGGCGGCTTCTACGGAAGCGACAAGTCCATGTCGCGGGCCATCTCGCATACGGACGTCTTCATGCCCACCACGCCCCTCATGGATCGCTACAAGATGACCAAAATGCACTCCCATCCCAGTGCGTCGAACAACGGAGGTGGCGTCGGGACTCCGGGACCTTCCGCCCCCCAGCACGCCAACACCATGAACCAGACTGTGTCCAAGCGACAGGCCTTCGCCGCCAGACGGACTCACACTGTGGAGCAGCTCCACTACGCCCCGCCGCATCACCAGCAACAGCAGCAGCAACAGCACTACCGCACAGGGAGCAAAACTGAGGTGACTGTGTAGCGGCAACCGAGGAGTGCCTGAACTTCACGGACAAAAACATTTTCAGAATCAGCTTCACTTTGACCCATGTCCCAGGACCAACAACATCCACTAGCTTAATGTGAGAGACCGGTATAACCAGCTACACTGTACACTACATTCACATCGTTTTCATTTGGGAGATGTAAAATTTTCACTTTTGTCTCCATTATTTTATCGTACGCCGACGTAAGTACCAGATCTACTCGGGGGACCAGATTGAAACAGGTTTGAAAGACATATAGACGACTGTTCCTTCACCTTTGTAAAAATGCTTTGTCTTAGTAGTTCAGTGGAGGACATTTGTGATTTTGTTTAATCAACAATTATAACTACTAGAGATGTATAACTGATTCTAAAACATGTATGGCCACGCGATTGTCCAATATTTCGAAGTAAAGTACTTGTTATTACTATACGGAGAAAAGTACATGAACGTGAAAAAACAAATTTTTCTACATTATAAGTCACTCCTGGTCAAAGATTGCAAGAGGTTATTTGTTTCACTTTTTTACACACAGAAGAAAACTATGCTAGTTTTTGGCTTAGAAGTAGTATATACTAATGCTATTTCACGGCATTAGAATTACGTTATTGCTAGTATATATGTCTTAAGCAATTTTTTCGTCATAGAAGAAGAAGCTAGTTTTGAGTATAGAAGAAACTGCAAATTTTTGTCGAAAAAAACACGTTTTTGGCGTAGAGGAAGCTAGTTTTCGACATATAACAATATGGCTCTTAGCGTCGTTTGAAAACAAAGCTAAGTTTTGTAGTGTTTACAACACAATGTAGTATTGCAAATACAAAATTAGCAATCATTTTGTGGTTCAAAACAACCATCCAATGACCTATGAGGGGGAAGACATAGTAAACACAGAAGTAGGAGGCGTCCTAAAAAAAATCGAAGTACATTTTTAATCAATTGTGGCAACTAAAAATGGCCGCCAAAGCCAAAAAAAACATGGTAGAACATGTATCATGGATCATTCTCGATTGGTGTTGCCGTGGATCTGATCGCCCGAGTTTGTCTGGTACTCGCTTCGAAGTATCTATGAACTTTTGTTCTAATTTTATATCTGATGCGCAACACAAATTATAAATATATATACATATATATAACTCCATAAAAATATTTGTGCATCTCATAATGAGAAAGCTATGATGGTGAAATGAAACTTCATGGAGCACTATCATTATATATATATATATATATATATATATATATATACACAGTGGAACCTCGGTTTTCGAACGCCTCTCAGTTCGAACAAATCAGTTTCCAGAAATTTTTCCTTCGCTGTTCGGTCAAAAAAATCTGAGTTCGAACGCCGGTAATGCGTGAGTGCGTACGCTAGGGTGCGATGCTAAACGGCGTACGGGTGTTTTAGCCCCTTATTATGCCTCCGAAGAAAGTCAGTACAAGCAGCAAAGTTGCTACAGGTGAAAAAGAAAAGTAGTGCGTACAACTATTGCATTTAAGAAATAATAGCCAAATATGAAGGAGGTGTGCAAGCGCCTTCTGCTGACCACCACAATGGTAAGAAATCCTATTCATAAGATTACGATAACGCGAACGTACTGGATTAGCTTTAAGTTTACGTTAAACATTCAGGGTGTTGGAACGGAGCCCAACATTGAGGGTGTTGGAACAGAAACCCCTTTCCAATGAACCGCTCACCACTTGTTGTGGAGACCCGGGTGCTGAATGACTTGTAAACGACCTGATTTTTTTATTTTTACACGTTCATGTTGGGGAATTTTTCGTATGGAAGATTACGATAACTCGGACGTGCGATTAGCCTGGGTTAGCTTTATGTTTACGTTTAACGTTCATGGTAAACATTCAGGGTGTTGGAACAGATTAAAACGATTTACATCATTTTTAATGGGAAAAATGATTTCGGCGATCGAACAAATCGGTTTTCGAACAGGGTTCTGGAACCGATCATGGTCGAGAACCGAGGTTCCACTGTATATATAAAACAAGGGAAAGGGCAATCTAGAAGAGTCAGACTCATCAGCGCTTCATGAAGCTTCATTTGTTAGTCACTACAAGAAGGCAGGAGGACATTTTTGGCACCCTTGGGTGTCCTTTATTTATGTATTTGTTTATTTATAACTTTTAGAAAATGTAAAGTTATGTGGGTATTAAAGCACAATTATGACCAGAAAAAAATTCAAATACTTTTCGGAGTACTTAGTGATGGCTAGCATTTTTTAAGGCAAACCACGACAATAATATTTCTTTCTTTTGCTCAGAGTAGATCAATGTAAATACGCTTTACTAGAAACACGAACTTCATCATAGGCTGTTTCCAGGTAAATAAATGATCACAGTTTTTTTAGGTGAGTTCGGACTAGAAACCCACGTAACTGAGTGTTTGACAGGAAAAACTATTATACTGTGTGTGTCTTTGCAAAACTGTTTGTAAGGAGAAAGCAATGACTGTATGATTAAAAAAAAAATGAGAAAATGAGAAAAAAAAAATCTAGCACTGTTCATACTTGGATGTTTACCGTGTTTCATTGACCTCACTGAAAAGTCGAGCGTGGCGGAAATGGATTATAAGGCTTGTAGGGACAAATAAACATTCATATTTTTCTAAACATTCAATATGGTACTTTTTTTGTGTTGTGTTTGTTTATTTGTGCGTTTAAAATCGATGTATTGTATGATTTAACCATTGTCCAGCATGAGGGACAAAAGACATCTAGTGGCAGAACAATGATCAATAGCATTTCTTTCTTTCTAAGTATTTATTATTTGTTTATTCATCACTAATTTATTTTGAAAACATTAAGCTAACTGCAAGGTGACAAAAGGTGAGGGATATCTATAAGACTTTAAACTATTATTTTGAATATCTAAGGCAGGGGTGTCAAACTCATTTTAACTTGGGGGCCACACGTTGGAACTAACATTGTCTCGGGGGCCGGAAGGGTAGATTAGAGAGAAAGAAGAAAAGAAAGAAATAAGAGAAAGAGAGGGAGAGAGAAGTATAGACGGTAGGACAAAGAAAGAGAGAAAAAAGCGGGAGAGGGAGAGAGAGAGAGAGAAAGCATTAAATACAAGAGATAAAAAGAGAAAAGGAAAGAGAAAGGAAAAAGGAGAAATAGAGCAAAAGAGAGAAGTACAGAAAAGAGAAGGAAAGAATGACAGAAGGAAAATGGAAGAGGGAGAGAGAGAAAAGGAAAAAAGGAAGAGAGCAAAAGAAGGTAAAAAGACAGAAAAAGACCAAGAGGAACAAAGAAAGAGAAAAAGAGAAAGTGAAAGAGAGAAAGAGTGAGAGAAAAAGGGAGGAAGAGGGAGAGAGAAAGAGAGAAATGAATAAATACAAGTACAGTGCCTTTGTTTGAGGCACTTGGCTTTGGCAACATCAAGTTGACAGCTCGTTTTTCTCTTGCACTTCTCTGAGTGTTGTCTCGCGGGCCGGATTCAATCCCTTAGCGGGCCTGATCTGGCCCGCGGGCCGCCTGTTTGACACCTGTGATCTAAGGCCTTATATAAGAAAACCCTAACTTTCTGGTTCTGACCTTTCTAAAAAGGGTCATTTTTTTCCCCTCGGATGGCTTTGTCGATTCAATTGTTTTAGTCGAGATGAAAAGCATAGTACGCATATAACTTGGTCACACTTCTCATTTGAAGTGTCAAATTTTGACTAATCATATAGTCAAGTAAAATTTGGTTGCCAATTGGGATAGTAGGTTGTGTTGCTGGGCGGATTAAAAAAATATAGAGGTAGGGCTGACCCTATGAGTATAATAAAATTAAAAAAAAATAAAAAGTAAGTATTTAAACATATATATTTTACAGACAAAGATAATCCTTATTTTACTCATTTCTTTTTAACTCATCAATTATCATTATTTGTATTGTTATTAGTACTAGTATTTTAACATAAAAAGCAAACACTTTCCTGGCAAATTCTGAATTAAATCACCAAAAAGTCACCATGGAGGTCGGTTTGCTTATAACTTTATATAAATGGGTAACAAAAAAGTGGGTTGGTAAAAACGTTTTATAAGATTTGGAAAATATACAAATTATGATAAAAATACATTATTCATGTCCAAGAAAAGAAAAAAAATGGAAAAAATCAAAAAAATATTCAAAATGAAATAAAAAAGAATAAATACAGAGGAAGAGAGAGGAAGAGAAAAACGGAAAGAGAAAGACAGAGAGAGAAAAATAAAGAGACTGATAATAAAGAGAGACAGAAAACCAAAAGGAGAAAGAGAAAGAGGAAGAAAGAGAAAAGTGAAAAAGATAGAGGGAGTGAAAAAGAGAAGGATAGAGCTGAATCGAGAAAAAGATGGACGGAGTAAAAAAAGAAAAATAGAGAGAAAAGGAGACAGAAAGACAGAGCAATTCAAGAGAGCAATACAGAGGAAGAGAGACAGATACATTATTATGAAAGAAGAGAAATATGGATTAAAAGAAAGAGGAGAGAAAGACAAAAACAGCTCCAGTTGTTTTGTGAGTTGTGCCTGGCTCTGGTGACATGACAGGGGACACTGCCGCTTGTTTTTCTCTTGCGCTTCTCTCAAAACCCAGATCTGGCCTGCAGACCGCATGTTGTCAACGCCTGATTTACTGAAACAGTTGAGGTCATGCATTCACAGGCTTGCTTTTTCAGCTCATTTGATATGTTTTCTTTTTGCCCATATTTAGCATGTAGCACATAGCCAAGGGGTAAGAACAATTTCATCCTGGAACATTTATTACTGCAACAGTTGCGTCCGTTTGCAGCTGTCGCAAAGGTTGCAGCTGTCGCAGAAGTGGCAGCCGCAAATGTGGGTTGCACTTTATAGTTTGCGTATTTGCCTCTATATCAGGGGTGGGCAATTATTTGGAATCAGGGGGCCACATCGAATTAAGAAATGAAGTTCTATCCCATTTTTTTTCCATCTATGAATAAATATACATGCAGACGTTTACATTTTAGTTTTCTTTTATTTCTATTTGATTTTGAAACCCTTACAATTAAAGCATATATATTTATAAAGGGGCAGCACAGTGACGCAGTGGTTAGCGCTTGTGCGGCACAGTTCATGTCATGGGAACCTGTCGTGGGTTCAAATCCAGCTCCAGACTTCCTGTGCGGAGTTTGTATGTTCTCCCCGTGCTTGCGTGGGTTTCCTCCGGGCACTCCAGTTTCCTCCCACGTTCCAAAAACATGCATTTCAGGTGAATTGGCCGGTCCAAATTGTCCCTAGGTGTGAATGAGCGAATGAGTTGTCTGTCCTTGTGTGCCCTGCGATTGGCTGGAAACCAGTTCAGGGTGTCCCCTGCCCACTGCCCGATGATTGCTGGGATGGGCTCCTGCCCCCCCCGACCCTAATGAGGATAAGCGGTACAGCTAATGAGATGAGATGAGATATTTATAAAGGCCCTGCAAAAAGCACAACATTTTATGTTTAATTGTTTAGTACCACTACAGTTGTATTTTTTTATTTTCGTAGTATTTTTGCAATTTGATTTTTGTAGGTGTCCCCTGCCCCCGAAGATGCCTGGGGAAGGCTCCAGCCCCCCCGCGACCCTAATGAGGATAAGCGGTACGGCTAATGAGATGAGAGATGAGATTTTTCTAATATTTTGTTGTAGTGCAGTCGTTTCATTTGTGTTTTAGTATTTCTACGGGATTATTTTTGTAGTATTTCCTGAGCAGTATTTTGTAGTATTTCTATAGATACTTTATTCATCCCCAGAGGGAAATTCACACTTCCAGCAGTATCCTTGCGTTGAAAATAAAACAATAATTAGCGAAAAGGAATATAATACATAAATACCCAATGTAATAATGTTGATATAGAATATTTAAATAGTGCTACATAAAATACACACTGTAATAAACATAGGGTAATATGCAAATGTGGAGGTGTGGTTTAATGTGGGCTTTTACTCTCCCGGGTGGAGTTAAAGAGCCTTCCTTTCACTACATAAATACCACGTGAAATCCGAGGTGGCAGATGCATGCGCACAGTAACATCAAACCGCTCGCTTAGTTTGCAACGGAAAAAAACGATACCGAGATAGAGGCTACCGCGGCAAACTCGTTTGACTTGACTGATTTTCCGTTTCGTGATAGTCGGTGTATACCACATCGTACCCATAATTGAAAAATGTTTTCCGTACAGATTTTCTTGTACATCGTACACGTCTTAAAATGCATAATACAGGTACTTTGTACGGCAAAAACAGACAGGTTGACCGTTATGAACAACGCTATTTGTTTTTTACTTTAGCAGGAACACAAAACCAATATACTTGCTTTTCTTGAGTTATTATTACAATATAACGACTGCAAGAATCCAAATTTTCCAGAAAGTCTTCAAAATACGCCGTTGTCTGGCGCTTTATCTCCTCTCGCGCAGAAACCCGACGCAACTCTTGCCGATAATGGGCTGATTGCAGGCCACCAGCAGACGTTTGTTCGCCGACAGATGCCAGATTGGGATAAACATTTCATTAGCGAGTCATCAGCTCTCTCCCGGCTAATTACCTCCGCCGCACGCCAGGAAGCGGCTCCTTGAGCCGGCGCCGCCGACTCGCCTGGCACGGCTCCACGGGCATTGTCCGCAAAAATGGAGGAGTAATCCGTGAATTTTGAGGCGGGCGGTTCTTCGAGTAAGCGTTCTGAGCCGAGGACACATTGTGCTATTCATCAACACTTTTTCATACGGTTTTACTTCTCAAAGTTTGGTGCATTAAAGGGACGGTGTGCAATATTTAATGCATCCTGATGGTATGGAAAACTGTATTTAGTTAGCAGGGTTGGGTAGGGTTACTTTAACTGGATTACTTTCAATTTCAATTAAAACAAAAGAAACAAAATATGAATAAAATGATGACTCACAACACGTGGTAAGCTTTCTCTCCTGGCTTTGATCTCTTTGATCTCCGGCAAAACTAACAAAAAATGAGACAGAAAGAAAATGAAAACAAATCCAAACAGCTTGCCAACACAGCACGGCGGCGCAGTGGTTAGGGCTTGTGCGGCACAGTTCATGTCATGGGAACCTCCTGCGTGGGTTCAAATCCAGCTCCAGACTTCCTGTGCGGAGTTTGTATGTTCTCCCCGTGCTTGCGTGGGTTTCCTTCGGGCACTCCGGTTTCCTCCCACGTTCCAAAAACATGCATTTCAGGTGAATTGGCCGGTCCAAATTGTCGCTAGGTGTGAATGAGCGAGTGAGTTGTCTGTCCCCGTGTGCCCTGCGATTGGCTGGCAACCAGTTCAGGGTGTCCCCTGCCCACTGTCCGGAGATGGATGGGATGGGCTCCAGCCCCCCCGCGAATGAGATGAGATGAGCTTGCCAACATCATTTTTGCCGTTACATGTATTCCGTTACTCCCCAAGCCTGCACAAAATGTAGTCATTTTATTCATATTTAGTTTCTTTTGTCTTTTATCAGCATATTTGGTATTGGAGTAATCCAAAAGTAATTGAAAGTAATCCAGTTAAAGTAACCCTACCCAACCCTGTTAGTTAGTCATGTTTGTCAAGTCATGTTTATTTGTGAAGCCCTTAATCACAAGGAGTCAAAAAGGACCACACAGACCACAGATTATTGCAAACTACAGACTATTGTTACACCATCCCCTGATCTAAACTGACATGAGGGCAAGGGAGAACTCAAAAACCTCAACATGAGGAGGCAATTTTTATAAATATTGATAGGTCGAGAAATGAGTAGTTTACATAGCAGAATCATTACATAGTTTGTTTGGCACCTTGTTGCTACGCTCTGCTCATTTAGCTGTTTTTCAGGTACATTAGACAGTACATTGCCATCTAGTGGTCAAATATGACTGGATATACCTGGATATCTCTCAATGACCGTACTTATTCGTTTGTAATGAAAGTGTGAATAACATGCTCTTCTGTTTTTTTATTAAAAAAATCAGTATGCAACTTCGATACACTATCCATTCATCCATTATCTGCACAGCTTATCCTCAGTAGGGTCGCGGGGGTGCTGGAGCCCATCCCAGGCATCTTCGGGCAGTGGGCAGGGGACACCCTGAACTGGTTGCCAGCCAGTCTCAGGGCACACAACTCATTCGCTTATTCACACCTAGGGACAATTTGGACCGGCCAACTAACCTGACATGCATGCTTTTGGAATGTGGGAGGAAACCCGAGTGCCCAAACGAAACCCTTGCAAGCACGAGGAGAACATGCAAACTCCACACCGGGAGGCTGTGGTGGCTTATCAGCAGCGCACTAACTGAGTGGTTAGCGTGTCCGTGGCACAGTTCTGAGGTCATGGGATCGGATCATCCTGTGCAGAGTTTGCATGTTCTCCCTGTGCTTGCGTGGGTTTCCTCCCACATTCCAAAAACATGCATGTCAGGTTAAATTGTCCCTAAGTGTGAATAAGCGAGTGCATTGTCTGTCCCTGTGTGCCCGGCGACTGGCTGACAACCAGTTCAGGGTGTCCCCTGCCCCCGAGGATGCCTGGGGAAGGCTCCAGCATTCCCGCGACCCTACTGAGGATAAACGGTGCAAATAATGGATGGGTGGATAACAAAGTAAATGAAAAAAAAAAATCCAGGCACACCATTTGCCAGAACAATTTACTAGTTAAGTACCAGCATCAGATTTTATGTTTTTTCCCCATTTTTAAGCTTATGCAGTATTATTATCTATACAGTTTTTCTCATCATGTGTTTTATTTTGATTATTTTGCGATTCTGAATTTTACTATATTTTAACCAGCTTTTTAAGTATTTCAATATATTTATTGTTTGTATAGTTCTCGTAAAATAATAATAATACTTAAAATGAGCAAATATTCATCTTATATGGGAGGATTTTTCTTCTATTTGTTTCCCTGAACACCTTTCACAAAAGCTAATCATGTTGACATTTAAGGCCAATCCCAATACTTACCCCTTTCCTCCTTCCCAATTTTTATTCAACTGTCTCCCGGGTCCTTTAATGTTTAATTTTGTAGCAAATGCAAGATAAACTTACAATAATCTGAACAAAATAATAAGCATTCCGCACTGGGTCAGGACACATGATCTTGTTTATTGTGTAGAAAATTGAACCATTTACGCTACCATTTAAAGGTTTAGGATCACCCTGACATATTTGTGTTTTCTATGAAAAAGTCTGGTTAAAACCGATTTGTGCTTTTCTCTTAAGGGAGTAGTACACATCATTGAAGGAGATCTTCAGTTTCTTGGCAATTTCTCACATGGAATAGCTTTCATATCTTAGAACAAGTATAGAATTGTCGAGTTTTACATAATATTCTCTTTTTCCGGCCATCACGAAAGTCGATCAGCCCTACTTTTATGATTTTCTTGATATTTGACTGGATCATAGGAAGGTCAGTTTATAGCTTTTCTGACCAGCATGATTGCACAAGGGTATTCTAATAATCCATTAGCCTTCTAATGCAATTAGCAAACATGATCTACTATTTGAACTCTGTAGTGCTTCTTGCTACTCCCTCTATACACCTGTGTAAATATTTTATTAAAATCAAGATATCTGGGGCGGAAAAAAAACAAAAAATGTTTGGGTGCATTTCTGATTAGCTTCATGTTATCTTCATTTAAAAAAATGCCTTTCCTTCAAATATGAGGACATTTTTAAGCAACCCCAGACTTTTGAATGGTAGTGGACTGTATATCCACAAGAATAGATAGGATATGCATTACTACACATCAAATCCCCTGACCAAATTTATTCAGAACCCGTGATTAAAGCCGAGCTTTCCCTCGGTACTGTTGCCGTGACGACAAAAGCTACCGGAATCCAGGCTAAACCTGCAGAAGCAAAGCCACTCCTGCCATGGTCCACTTGGAGGGCTTTTCTTTGGTCTTCAAGTGGAAGGTCCACACATAGGTGGGCCCCCTCTGCCGGGTCTTGTAAAGCGGACACGGGTACGAGTTCCCGGCTTCTCGCTTTTCGGCGGGTACGGCCTTCACCAAAACGACGGGCATGGCGGGCGTCAGCTCCTTCAGACGGGCATCCGTCATTTGCCCGGCCTGGCGGAGGAAAATCACAAGCCTGTCAACCAGTTCTGGGAGTAATGTGTTGCAAAGTAACGTTTTCCTGGAACAAGCACAGTAACTGGTCATTAATAAACATTTCAAGTCAAACGCCGTTACAACATGGTGCGTTACTCCGCTACTTATCCAAAACAGTTAACACTTTTCAACATCATCTAATCCATATCTGTTCTCCCCTTGTTCAGAGTGGATTAATGAACCATTAGTCTGCCAGCAACACACCGGTTATCACGGCATCAAAATGGAGTTTTTAAGTTTATACGGCTATAAAAAGTACAAATAAATACAGTTACGGCTGCACTGTCCCAAGCACAGAGTACAATAATTTCTCCATAGTGATATTCTCCCTACCATATATACTGGTTATACAACTACAAAATAAAATACTGAAAATACTGAAAGTTTGTTGGGTGTCACCAGTATTATATGGTAGGCAGCTCATGGGATGGAGGTGTGGCTTATACAGGAACAACAAACCAAAATCAATTAATCGGGCAAATGTAAGCAAATTATTTACAATAAATATGTTCTGAATTTGGGCAGCGCGGCGGCGCAGTGGTTAGCGCGTGTGTGGCACAGTTCTAAGGTCTTGGGAACCTCCTGTGTGGGTTAAAATCCAGCTACCGGACTTACTGTGCGGAGTTTGTATGTTCTCCCCGTGCTTGCGTGGGTTTCCTCCGGGCATTCCGGTTTCCTCCCACATTCCAAAGACATGCATTTAAGGTGGATTGGCCGGTCCAAATTGTCCCTAGGTGTGAATGAGCGAGCGAGTTGTCTGTCCCTCTGTGCCCTGCGATTGGCTGGCAACCAGTTCAGGGTGTCCCCTGCCCACTGCCCGATGATTGCTGGGATGGGCTCCAGCACCCCCGTGACCCTACTGAGGATAAGCGGTATGTTCTGAATTTTGGTGTTTTTATTTGTAAAAATTTTTGGGAAACACACCATGCCTGGAAAAAAAAGAAAACTTCTGGGACAAGTACTCAGCAATAAAGGAGTAAATCTTAGAGGTTTGAGTCCCATTTACAAAATGGATATGGAGTGTCTCGGCTAAGTGTTTGTTTGCATGCCTACACAAGAAACAGGAAGGCTTCACTTTTTCTACAGGTTGTTTTACACATCTTCTTTTATTATGTGGGTAGTTTTAAGATGTTTTCAGAGATCGGCATGCGAATATGTACAATCATTCATAACTGGTTTGTTACTTTCGGAGTAACGTGCTACTTTTGGGTGTCAGTAATCTGGGGGTAATGGATTGACCTACTCAATGTAGTAAATAGCAAATGTAACTACTTATGTCAGTAACGTGCCCAACACTGCCATCAACTACAGATGAAGAGTCCAGAATCCAGGCGTAAAGCTAGCAGCTTATGGCAACCCCTTTTTTCGAAAGTCAGCAGCAGTGGAGACAAAGTCAAAAAAACACTTGAGACGTAGAAGAGGGGGCTAATTAATCCTCCCACGTTTAGTGGCTGACGAACTGCACTCTCCACCAAGCGTGTATTTGTAAATCCTCACGACTTTGGCAAAGGCAGAGGACAAAAACAGTAGTCGGTGTGTTGAAAAACAATGTGAGATTCAAGGTTGTTGACGAGATTTTAGAAACTGAATGAAGAAAAAACATGGTTTAAAGAGCTGTCAAAGCTTTAAACTCAGAGTTAAAGCTTTAACTCTGAGTTAAAGGGGTCATAGAACTTTAATCTAGAGTTAAATCTGGTTCAAAGCCTGAACTCGTGGGTAAGCTTACATGACTCGTTTCAAGAGTTAAAGCAAGCTTAAACTTCAACTCTGGGTTGAAGAAGTTTTAAAGCTTTAACTCAGACTTAAAGCCGATTTAAGCTTTAACTCTGAGTAGAAGCAGGTTTAAACCACTGACTCTGAGTTAAGTTCCAATAACTGATTGGTTGCACTCGTTTCAAACCATTTTTGGTACTGAGTGATATAAGAAAAAAATCAAATCATCATTTAAAGTATTGTCAAAACTCAGAGTTAAAGGTTTAACTCTGAGTTGAAGCATATTTTAAGGTTTTAATGGAAGTAAACCAAATTTAAAGCTTTGACTCTGAGTCGAAGCAAGTTTGAAGATTTAAAAGCTAAACTTACATCAACATACGTTTTTATATAAAATACATCTCTAAGGTTTTGGGAATATATATATATATATATATATATATATATATATATATATATATATATACAATTTGGTCACCTAATGACTCCCAACACCTCAGTTGGGTTGAGCGAGGGGCTGGGAATCCCCTCCTCTGAATCAATCTCCCAAAAAGAGTCAGAAATGACTCTAGGGGGATATAGCTGTGGTATATATAATATATATACAATACACAGTATATATACAGTATGCAGTATATATGCTTTCAAAACTTCTAATCTACAAATTCAGAGTTGAACTGTTGTAACTCAGAGTTAAATATTTTTAAACCTTGACTTAGAAGTTAAGTTTTAACCTTAATGGTGGCTTGTTTTGTGTAAAACCAAGAATAAACCTTGGAAATTGGGCAATTTAACATATTTTGTTTACTATATTTTAACCCTGAAATAAAATATTTTGGTTTTAATTATTGTGAAAACATTGGTGACATTTTTCAGGCTTCTGGTGCTTTTTAATCCACGGTTTCCTTCTCTAGTCACTCACATCCTACATACGGCCGCAAGATGTGGTTTTTAACTAGCCTCTGTTGTTAGCTGCTTTGTGTAAAAAGAGCTTGCTTTGTCGTTAGCATTTCATGCGAGCTGCCAAAGTTCGCCACTTACAGCAGCTCCACTCCAGCAGCTCCCGTGTTATTTTCGATTGTTCTCTATTGTTCTCAGCTCAGGGATGCTGCTGGAAATGTGAATTTCCCTTCGGGGATGAACAAAGTATCTATCTATCTATCTAACTCTAGCTGTCTTTTTAGCCAATCCGTGTTTATAAAGCACAATATTTTTTGGTGATCTTTTGGACTAACATAGAATGTTTTCTCAGAATGCAAGCGTTTGGGCTCCATACTAAGCTACAATGACCGCTTGTGGAGAATTATTACACACTGTCACTTTAGTTTAAAAAAAACTTTAAAATAGGGTACAAGTTCTGTCAATATAGTACGATTTTTTTGAGATTTGTCCTTCGCATCCCTACTGAAAATACAACCTTGGGGTGCGCCCTCAAATTCCTTCCAAAAAATGAAGTGGGATATTTCATCCCTAGAGGACTTGCACATCACATTTTCTACTTTGCAGCCGTGGCATGACTCCTCTATGTTGGCTAACGCTAGCTCGCAATCCCAGAAGGCTTGTTAATTGGGGAATGTGCAGAGTGCGCAAACCTGCACTTAGATCTGACTTCAGTTGAGTGCTTTGCTCTTTTTCTTCGTTCAAGTAGCGCAAATCTAGTCTGATTTGGACTCTTGTCTCCTGACCCCCCAGGGGTATGTAGCTAACTTTAGCGGCTAGCCGGAAAAGCTATAATAAAGGCCAGTAAAAGATGGCTAGCGCAAACTCGTCGAGTCATGTTTATTTGTAGAGCCCTTAATCACAAGAAGTCTCAAAGAGCTGTGTAGACCACGGAATACTACTACACATCCCCTGATCTAAAACCCACATGAGGGTAAGGAAAAATTCAAAAACCTCAACATGAGGAAATGAGGAAAAGGGGTGCACATGAGGGAACCCCCTTCTCAAGAAGTAAACAATTTCTCACATGGTATTAAAAATAAAATCTTGTGCTTCAAGTACAAGTCAAACTAGAAGTTGTTTTATCAACACTTTGCTCTATAAAAATAGTTTGTTTATTTTGTGTGTTATGTTTCCTTGTTTAACTAGAAAAATCCGGTAAAATATCTTAAATAAAGGAAAACATCCTAAAATAATTGAAATTTTCAGGAAATGCAGAGTATTTCTATTTTGCGGTAGGTTAGTATTCGTGTTACTTTTTCCAATGCATGAATATTGTTGTCACGGTTGCCAATTGGCCCCGCCTGTTTGGCGCCAGCTGCGGCTCGTTGACTGATTGGCTTCCCTCCTGTTTAAGCTCAGTGTTCTCACTCACCCTTTGTCAGTCCGCCAAAGGAACCTCTGCACCCGCAAGACGTGTGTTTTGACTCTGTCTGGTTTCCTACTTGTGTTTCCTGTCCGGTATCGTTCTTGTCTATTTTGTCCTGTTTGATATCGATCTCCAGTGTCCGGTATCGTTGCCATCTATTTTTTCCTGTTTGATATCGATCTCCAGTGTCTGGTATCGTTCCCGTCTATCTCGTCCTGCTTGTTATCGGACTCCAGTCTCCAGTGTCTGATATTGATCCTGTCTGTCCCGTCCGGTATCGACCTCATCCGTCCGATATCTGCTCGTGTTAATGGTATCGATCTCGTCAGCATCTGTCTTCTAGTCATTCCACGCCAGGCAGCTGCCTTTTTTCTTCCGCCCAGCGATCGCCGAATCACTGGCGTTTGTGTTAACGTGCAAGACTGCCCCATTCCCGTAAAATAAAACTTGTGTGAGTAACGTTACGCATCTGGGTCCTACTCCTGTTTTGGTTCTGACAATTGTATTGATTAAAAAAACAATCAATACTTTGCACCTTAGCCCACAAGAATCAAGTCATTGACAAGTATACATGTCAAATATGGTTTGCCAGTGACTCAGTTTATTATTGATTAGAATAGACGAGTCTTTGGGGGAGAACGCCTAAAAATAGTCATTTTTATTCTAATTCTGAATACTGTTAAAAAATAAAAAGGCTGTGGTTACCTGTGTGTCCCAGCGGGCTCCCTCCATGTAAAGCCCCTGAAGGTACGCCCCTTCTCTAGGCGGACCTTTAAGGTCCTCCAGGTTCTTTTTGGTGACATCACACTGCAGAGTCATGCTGTCAAGAGGCCACTCGTTCCTGCCATCCAAACACCGAGACGGTAAAGAATAGAATCAGAATAAAATTGGGTGTGTTCCTACCTCCGAGCAGCAGCTTGCATGATGGCGGTGAGGAAAGACTGCGGGTTAAAGAAGCCGCTTAGCCACACGGCACTGGGTAAGACGAAATCAGCGGTCCATGTTTCCAGTTCTTTGGTGCGTGCCAGTAGATCGGCCAACCAGGCCGCCAGGCCGCAAGTGGACGGGTATGCCAGTCGGCTCCACGTCTCAGGCACGGCGTCCAGGAAGAGAGCGTTCTGGAGATGCTCCATGGCGCTGGTCATGGTAAGTTCTCCCTGAGAGTTGAATCATATACATTGTGATATCGATATTGGCAAGGGTGTAGTTTTTTCATGGACAGCGTGGACATGTTCCCATCAACAGGGTGGGGTAGGGTTACTTTAACTTGATTACTTTCAATTACTTTTGGATTACTCCAATTCCAAATATGCTAATAAAAGATAAAAGAAACTAAATATGAATAAAATGACAAAATTCTGTGCTGGCTTGGGGAGTAACGGAATACGTGGAACGGCAACAATGATGTTGGCAAGCTGTTTGGATTTATTTTCATTTTGTTTCTGTCGCATTTTATGTTAGTTTTGCCGGAAATCAAAGAGATCAAAGCCAGGAGAGAAAGCTTACCACGTGTTGTGAGTCATCATTTTATTCATATTTTGTTTCTTTTGTCTTTTATTAGCATATTTGGTATTGGAGTAATCCAAAAGTAATTGAAAGTAATCAAGTTAAAGTAACCCTACCCAACCTTGCCCATATGGCACACCAGACTTTCACAACCACAGGGCGCACCGTGTTAAAAGGCAGGTTTTACTTCTGTATTTAACACTACACAGGGCGCACTGCAGGATAAGGCGCTGGAGCCTTCCCTTGTGGCTGCTGCGGTTCTGCTTGGATCTGACTTCCCTTGGCTTGAAACTATGCTTTCTCGTGTGTTTCACGTTTGAATATGTCTTGCAACTGTATGCATGTATGATTCTAGCTGATATCGATATTTATATCAGATGTCAGTCTGATACCAGGATCAACTCCAGGAATAAGAATTGTCCACATTTCAAACAAAGCGATTTCTGATTGAAATTAGAAAAAAAAGAATAAAACAAACAGCTGTTTGTATATATGATACTTGCTGATATTGATATTGGATAAGACTTTGATGTCAAAATCAACTCCAGATATAAGAAAAGTTCCAATTCAGAATTAGTAAGAAAATAAACTTTATGTATTCCTGCAGATATCAGCATTGGTGTTAGTAGTGAAGCACCCAAATACACACGCCGGATAAACAGGCGGTTTAAAAAAACCGGGGCAGAAATGTGTCAATCAATGACTGGGATTCTTTTATTCAGACTTTTTAGGCTGTTTTGAAAAAAAATATTTAATTTCTGTTTTTTGTTTTTTTAAACGCAACCCACTTTCTTAATATATATTTTTTTTGCATAAATAATCTATTTTTGTGGGTTCCAAAAGCAACAATCCATATTTTTTTTTAAGTATGCATATCTGTCAACCTCCACGGCTCCATGCCCGTACAAACTGTCGTATTTTACCGTACAAAATAATCGTACATCATTTTTTTTTTCCGGAATGATGCATGATGGGAAATCCCCAGGCGGCAGACGCATGCGATTGACAAATTTGCGTTTTTCCGTACAGATTTCCCTGTACTGTCATGTCCTGCACGGTTGTCATGGCGCCCAGCTGGCCCCGCCCCTTGACACCGGCTGAGACGCATTGGACTGATTGCCTGTGGAGTACTTAAACGCTCATTTTGGGACTGCACGTAGCCAGACCATTGCTTTACCTTGTTGAAGACCTGTTCATGCCTGTTTGATCTGAGTTATGCTTAGTTTGTAATTTTGATTGCCTTTAAACCTGTTTTGTTTTGCCTTTCGTCCGTTTGTGTGTTGGACAACTTTTATTCCCTAATTAAAGTGACAGATCGTCTACGCATATGAGTTCCGACTTCCTGGTTCGTTTCCTGACATGTACATCGTACTCGTCTTAAAATGCATAAAAAAAAAACGTACATCGTACGGCAAAACCGTACAGGTTGACAGGCATGAATATGGATTTTTTTTGTAAATTCAACCCAATTTTTGGGTATTTGAAAAAAATGAATCAACCAGGTCGTTAGGTTAAATAACCAAAGCTATGAATCGGTGCACACTAAACCCAATTTTTTATTTATTTTTATATTTATTTTTTATTAAAACATGTACTAATTAAGTATTGTTTTTTTTTTTTTTTCATAAAAATTAAGTCCGTTGGGCTTAATTGACAAATAATGAATTGGTTCACATGAGCATAAATTGGGTTGTTTTTTTACCCAACTTTTTTCGAATTATAGGGACATTAGAGCCGAAAAAAGAAGATTCTTTTGGACCAAAATTCGACCAGTCCATTTTTGTTTTTCCATAAAACAAAATACGAGTCCATCGGTACAACCGACCTCCTGGCTTTTAAATCAGTGAGCCGATTTATTGGCACTAGCGACTTTGAGAGATCCTCGTAACTCCTGACGGAAGCTTTTATGGTTTTTGCCCTCTTGTTATCTCTTCTTACTTGACTCAATTATCTTTTCTTCGACAGGGCTCGTCTATTGTAATTTTTCTTAAATAAAATAATATGTTATTGCAAAAAAAGCAAAACCTCATCTTTGATTTTCTCGATGATGAGCATCGATAATGAACGGAACGGCCTTACCTTGAGACCAAGGCTGAGCCCGCGGAGGGAGCCTCGCATCTCCCGGGTGAGCTTATTCATGCGCTGGCACTCCTGCAGCGCCACCACTTGGTAAGGAGTCCTTTCTTCGGCTTTGGCCAGCAGCTCCGACATGTTGAACTCCTCAGGCAATTTCTCCAGGATCTCCTCCAGCGCTCCATGCACCTTTTCATGAACAAGACGAGACAATGGATGGTATTCAAATCGAGGTCACTGGGCCATTTGTGGCCCGGCTTATCAGCTAATTGAACGATTGGAAGATCAGTTTAGAGCGCAACTCCTTTGTTCCGTGTAAATAGTAAATAAAAGGACTTTGTTCTTATGCGTTCCAGGATCTCCAAAATGACAATTTTAATCAACCCATTTACTGCCATAAACATCAAAAATCCATTTTAGCTGGGCTGCCATAGATGTCTATAGACATCAATGATCCATAGACGGCTATCAACATCAATGATCCATTTTAGTTACTCATATACAGCAATAGAGGTGAAAGATTTATTTAGGCTTCATTAGACAGCTATAGACATCAAATATCTATTTGAGCTTTTACACTGTATAAGTCAAGTCAAGTCAAGTCAAATTTATTTATATAGCCCTTAATCACAAAAATGTCTCAAAGGACTGCACAGGATTACAGTTACAAAATTACACAATTACCTGATCTTAAACTAGCAAACCAGCATGCGGGCAAGGAAAAACTCAAAAACCTCAGTGTGAGGAGAAAAGAGAAACCTTGAGAAAGGACCTCACATGTGGTAATCCCCCTTCCAGGGTTGAACAGGGTGAATTACAATTAGCATTACTGTACACAGAATAGTAAACACTAGGTAAGATGTTGAAAATGTCCGGAAAGAGCATGACATCAACGACGACGCCAGCTGGTAAATGCAGGGGTTGACATGCTGCAGGTCAGACCCCGGTCCGCTGACCCATCCCAAATCATCCTTCTCCTTCGTATCAGCCAGGCAGGCCTCAGAAAAAGACAGGACAAAACAGAATACGAGGTGGGCATCAATCATATGCTTTGGAATAGAAGTGTGTCTTAAGCCTCAATTTAAAAACTTCCGTTGAGGTTGCAGATCTTATCTCCAGAGGCAGGGCATTCCACAACACCGGGGCCCGGATGGAGAACGCTCTCGAGCCCGCAGACTTCTTGGCTCTCGGAATCACAAGTAGACCGGCATTTTCCGAGCGCAGACTCCGTGCAGGAACATAGGGGGAAATCAAATCAGAGAGATAAGAGGGTGCAAGCCCATGCAAACATTTATATGTTAATAAGAGAACCTTAAAGTCACATCTTAAGTGGACTGGGAGCCAGTGCAAGTTGGCCAATACAGGTGTAATATGCTCAAACTTTTTAGTCTTAATCAAAAGTCTAGCTGCCGCATTCTGAACCAGCTGCAAACTTTTAATGCTAGACATCGGGAGACCAGAAAGCAATACATTACAGTAATCAAGCAGAGAAGTAATAAACGCATGAATTAATATCTCTGCATCTGATTGGGACAGCATTGAACGAATCTTCGTCAATATTAAGTCAAAGATCTATTTTAACTTGGCTGCTATAAATAACTATAGAGGTCAAAGATCCATTTTAGCTAGGCTGTCATAGATGTCTATAGACATCAATGATCCATAGAAGGCTATAGAGGTCAAAGATCCATGTGAGCTAGACTGTCACGGACAGCTGTATACGTCAAAGACCTATTTTAACTCGGCTGCTGTAGAGGGCTATATATGTCAAATATCCATTTTAGTCAGGCTGCCATAGACGGCTATAAACATCAAAAATCCACTTTAGCCGAGCTGCCGGGAATGGTTATTAATGTCAAAGTTGCCTTTGCTGGCTATAGACTTCAAAGATACATTTTAGCTTTGCTGCCATATACGACTTTAGACCTAGGCTGCCACAGACGTCTACAGAAATAAAAGATCCATTTTAGCTATGCTGTGTTATAAAGGTGAAAGATCCATTTAATTAGGCTTCAAAAGACAGCTATAGACATTAAATATCTATTTGAGCTCGACTGTCATTGACAGCTATATCAGTCAAATATCTATTTTAACTTGGCTGCTATAGATGGCTATATATGTCAAAGATACATTTTAGCCATGCTGCCATAGGCTTTAAACATCAAAGATCCAGTTTTGCCAAGCTGCCGGTAATGGTTATTGACGTAGAAGTTTCCGTAGTTGGCTATAGACATCAAAAATCCATTGTAGCTAGGCTGCCATAGATGTCTATAGACATCTATGATCCATAGACAGCTATAGACATCAAAGATCCATTTAATCTAGACTGTCATGGACAGCTGTAGAGATGAAATATCTATTTTAACTTGGCTGCTATAGATGGCTATAGATGTCAAAGATCCATTTTAGCCAGGCTGCCATAGTCAGGGGACTAATACCTTGATATACAAAAATATATCGCCCTGATAAGGTACTCACCAATCTTATTTGCAAAGGAATATATTTTTCTTGACTAATTATGTCTCAAAATCCCTATGAACATCAAAGATCCAGTTTAGCCAAGCTGCCAGGAATGGTTATTGACATCAAAGTTGCCGTGGTTGGCTATAGACGTCAAAGATCCATTTTAGTTAGGCTGCCATAGATGTATATATACATCAATGATCTATAGACATCAAAGATCCATTTGAGCTAGACTGTCATGGACAACTGTATAAGTGGAAGATCTATTTTAACTTGGCTGCTATTGATGGCTATAGCTCTCATAGATACATTTTAGCCAGGCTGCCATAGGCGGCTATGAACATCAAAGTTTCAAATTAGCCAAACTGCCGGGAATGGTTATTGACGTCAAAGTTCCCGTGGTTGGCTATAGACGTCAAAGATCCATTCTAGCTAGGCTGCCAAAGATGTCTATAGACATCAATGATCCATAGACATCAAAGATCCATTTGAGCTAGACTGTCATGGACAACTGTATAAGTGGAAGATCTATTTTAACTCGGCTGCTATAGATGGCTATAGATCTCATAGATACATTTTAGCCATAGACGGCTATAAACATCAAAGATCCAGTTTAGCCAAGCTGCCGGTAATGGTTATTGACGTCAAAGTTGCCGTTGTTGGCTATAGACGTCAAAAATCTATTTTAGCTAGGCTGCCATATATGTCTATAGACATCAATGATCCATAGACAGCTATAGACATCAAAGATCTATTTGAGCTAGACTGTCATGGACAACTGTATAAGTGGAAGATCTATTTTAACTCGGCTGCCATAGATGGCCATAGATCTCATAGATACATTTTAGCCATGCTGCCATAGGCGGCTATGAACATCAAAGTTTCAGTTTAGCCAAACTGCCGGGAATGGTTATTGACATCAAAGTTCCCGTGGTTGGCTATAGACGTCAAAGATCCATTCTAGCTAGGCTGCCAAAGATGTCTATAGACATCAATGATCCATAGACATCAAAGATCCATTTGAGCTAGACTGTCATGGACAACTGTATAAGTGGAAGATCTATTTTAACTCGGCTGCTATAGATGGCTATAGACCTCATAGATACATTTTAGCCAGGCTGCCATAGGCGGCTAGAAACATCAAAGATCCAGTTTAGCCAAACTGCCGCGAACGGTTATTGACGTCAAAGTTGCGATTGTTGGCTATAGATGTCAAAGATCCGTTTTAGCTTTACTGCCATAGACGGATTTAGACCCTAAATATCTATTTTAGCTCAGTAGGCTATAAACTTCAAGTATATGTTCGAGCTAGGCTGCCACAGACGGCTATAGACGTCCAAAATCCATCTTAGCTGGGCAGCCAAACCAAAAAACAAACAAAAACTGCAATTGCTTTAGTGATATTTTGTTGTGCTTCATGAATTAAAATTAATTTAAAAAGAGGGGCACTTACACGCTCCATCTATTTCATATGCGACCTCCATATTTTATCCATTGAAAAATACGTTACAGAAACATCACTATTAATATTTATGAACAAGACTTTTTTCTCCCATCAATACCAGCGTAATCCCCCCAGAAAATAATCAATCCCCGAGAGATAATTTGGTGAATACGTGATGCGAGCTAATGTCCGTGTCAACATTTTTTCAAGGCGACCGGCATGCTTAATTGGGTGGCGGATTAAGGTAGAGGTGCCGGACAAAGGAGATGAAGTCATCATATGCACAGTCTGTATTTTTTTCAAGAAATTATTATTTAAGACAGTCATGTCCAAAGTCCGGCCTGGGGGCCAATTGCGGCACATGATAATATTGTTTACTGGCCCGAAGCCTGTGTCATGGAATTAATAAGGTTACCTAAGTAAAAACTACATTTGTAAATAAATTAGACCAATTTCACCAGATGGTGGCAGTAGCTCTTTGGCCACCTTTCCCTGTGCTTTCTTTGAGAATTTTAGCCCAGCCCATTTCCAACATGGCGACTGTAGATAGTAAAAGGAAAGTTGACTGTGAGGGCCGCCACTTCCAGGACAAGGAGAATTTCTTCACCGGAATTGAAACATCTTCGTCTGCCTAGTTTGCCATGAGACTGTGGCTGTTTGCAAATCAAGTCAAGTCAAGTCACATTTATTTATATAGCCCTTAATCACAAAAATGTCTCAAAGGACTGCACAGGATTACAATTACAAAATTGCACAATTACCTGATCTTAAACTAGCATACTGGCAAGGAACAACTCAAAAACCTCAGTGTGAGGAGAAAAGAGAAACCTTGAGAAAGGACCTCACATGTGGTAATCCCCCTTCCAGGATTGACCAGGGTGTATCACAATTAGCATTACTATCACAATTAGCATTACTGGAAATAATATATCAAGAGGCGCTGCCGGACGAAACATGCTGACTACAAAAAGCTAACTAAAAACAAACACTGTGAAAAGGTGAAGCAACTGGAAGCTGTTTTAACGGCACAACAGCGCTTTTTCCAAAGACCCTGTGAGTCAAATGAAAATGCTACAAAGGCGAGCTAAGAGGTTGCGACACTTATCGCCAAGCACTGCAAACCTTTCACGGAGGGGGAATTTATTAAAGACTGTTCCAAGAATGCCAGGTTGAATAGTTGGCCCTCACACATCTTTAGATTACCAACTCTGGCCCGCTCTCTGGAAAATTTAGACACCCCTGATTTAAGAGAAGCTCACCCTTGTTTATATGCTAAGATGAGCTTTATTAGGTCAAAATATGTAATATCCGAGTGAACATATACACATATTTGACACCTATAACTGACATTAGGAGATTGAGAAGTCTTCCTATTAACTCATTCAGTGCCAAAGACACAAAACTTTTTCCACAGACACTACACAAAAATTAATGAAATGATAGAAGAGACAAGTGTGCCTTTTCAAGCTAATTGAATTCTAAATTGTCTTGCATAAAAAGTTTAGCGAGACCTTTGACCAAGACAAAAAAGTTTGAGCAAATCCTCCTATATTAGCTAACTTGCACTGGCTCCCATTCCACTTAAGATGTGACTTTAAGGTTCTCTTACTAACATACAAATGTTTGCATGGACTTGCGCTCTCTTATCTCTCATATTTGGTTCCCCCTCATGTTCCTGCACGGAGCCTCCGCTCGGTAAATGCCGGTCTACTTGTGACTCCAAGAGCCAAGAAGAACTCTGCAGGCTCGAGAGCTTTTTCCATCAGGCCCCAGTGCTGAGGAATGCTCTGCCTCCGGACATAAGATCAACAACCTCAGTTTAAGTTTTTGAATCTAGACTTAAGAACAACTTCTATTTAATTGCTTATGGTTGAAGCCCACCTCATACTTTTCTTTTTCTGTCTTTTTCTGACTGCGTGGCAGGTGGTGATACAAGGGAGAATGATTTGAGATAAGTCAACGGACCAGCATCTGGACCTGAAGCACGTCAACACCTGCATCGACCAGCCGGCAGAGATGGGAAGCTGCGTCGCTGCCATTATAAACTTTTTGGACTATTTTACAGGCTTGAGGCATCGTTGCTGTCACGCACTTTCAGGACAAATTTCAACATATTACCAATCGTTTTCTTTCATTCATGTTTACTATGTATTGTGTACTGTTACCCAATGCTACATTTATTGCACTCTGGTCATCCTGTAAGGGGGATTACTACTCGTGAGGGCCCTTCTCAAGGTTTATTTTTTTCCTCATGCTGAGGTTTTTTCTTGCCCGCATGTTGGTTTAAGATCAGGCGATGGTGTGATTGTAATCCTCTGCAGTCCTTTGAGACATCCTCTGATGAAGGGCTATACAAATAAATGTGACTTGACTTAAAATGAATTAAAATGATCTGAAAAAAATAATGAAATAACTTATGGTTCTTCTCTTCTGTCTGGAGATAATGCTGTGTATTTGATGCGATGGATTGTCAATGATTGACCGCAGCTTTTCCAGCGCCCGTCTCTCAGCTACTGTTGTCAGGCTGTCCAGCTCTGTGCCCACAACAGAGCTCGCTTTCCTCGCCAGTTTATTGAGACGAGAGGCATTCTTCTTCTTGACGCTGCCTCCCCAACACGCTGTCGCATAGAAGAGGGCGCTTGCCACAACTGTCTCATAGAATATTTTCAGGAGCTTTTTGCAGATTTTGAAGGAGGCCAGCCTTCTGAGGAAATAAAGTCGGCTTTGGCCTTTCCTACATAGAGCTTCTGTGTTTGCAGTCCAGTCCAGTTTGTTGTCCTGCTGCACACCCAGGTATTTGTAGGTCTTTGATGGTTACAGGAACCGGGTGAGTTCTAGTTCTCCTGAAGTCCACCACCATCTCCCTGATTTGTTGGTGTTCAGGTGCAGGTGGTTTGCGTCGCTCCATCGGATAAAGTCCTGAATCAATTTCCTGTACTCCTACTCCTGCCCATTTCTGATACATCCCACGATCGCAGTGTCATCGGCAAACTTTTGCACATGGCATATACATGTATATAGGAGAGAGCACGGTCCCCTGCGGAGATCCTGTGCTGCTAACCACAGTGTCCGATGTACAGCCTCCCTGTTTCACATACTGGGGTCTGCCTGTCAGGGAGTCCGTAATCCATTCCACAAGGTGTGAGCTAACTCCCATCTCTGTCAGTTTCCTACTCAGTAGCAGAGGCTGTATGGTATTGAAGGCACTGGAGAAGTCCAAAAATGTAATCCTCACAGGCCCCTTAGCCCTATCCAGGTGAGAGAGGGATCGGTGTAACATGTATACTATAGAATCCTCCACTCCCACCTTCTCCTGGTAAGCAAATTGCAGAGGGTCGATGGCGTGACGGACCTGTAGCCTCAGGTGGTGCAGCAGCAACCGCTCCATGGTTTTCATCACATGTGATGTCAGGGCGACCGGCCTGAAGCCGTTGAGTTCCTCATGTCTTGATTTCTTTGGGACTGGGATGATGCAGGATGTTTTCCACAGCTGAGGGACCCTATTAGGTTATTTTTAACCAGACTTTGTATTTTTGTTTTAAAAAATGAACCAGATTGGTTTGTGTTGTTTGTTTTTCGTAACTAGCCAGGGGCTGGGGTAAATTAACGTATGCAATGTTATGTATTGGTCCAACCTAAGTTACGTTATTTTTAACCAGACTTTTTCATAACAACTCCTGGGTTGTTAACCCAAGTTATGAACTGATCAACATTTAACATAAATTGCATTGTTTTAGACTCAACAATTTGTTGTTACTGTTTAAAAACAAACCAACTTTTTTTTAATTTCCCATAACAATTTAGGACGGCAATAAACGTGTTTGAGTTAAAGGGGTGATAAACGATTCTACATTCAAATTTATATGACTATAAAAGTTGATTCAAGTCAAGTCATGTTTATTTGTCTAGCCCTGAATCCCAAGAAGTCTGAAAAGGCTGTAGAAACTACCTTTATTCCTTCAAAAAAAAAAAAAAAATACAAGAAAACCTGAAGGTAGAGAAAGTGTCACCTGTTGTCATCCCGCATTGAAGGCCATGTGCGACTTGTGGCGCTAAATTCGCATTTGAGGCAGATTGCGCCTCCCGTGGGAGCACGAGGCGACAGCTTGACTCTTCTGATCACAATCACGACTTGGGTGTTTACGTGCTACGTTTTTATTGCCGTCTGGAGAAGTTCTTGTCCAGAGATTTTACCATTTTTTCAACAGAGTAGAAAAAAACGATATAAAACCCTCCCTGCGAAAAGGGAAAATCCGCAAACTCGCATCATCATTTCATTTAAGCCTCTAAGTATCAAACTAACCTTGAGACGACCTTCTTATCAACTAAAACTATACGACTATCACTCTCAAAACTATAGAATGAATGGTCTTTAGAGAGAGAGAGAGAGAGAGAGAGAGAGAGAGAGAGAGAGAGAGAGAGAGAGAGAGAGAGAGAGAGAGAGAGAGAGAGAGAGAGAGAGAGAGAGAGAGAGAGAGAGAGAGAGAGAGAGAGAGAGAGAGAGAGAGAGAGAGAGAGAGAGAGAGAGAGAGAGAGAGAGAGAGAGAGAGAGAGAGAGAGAGAGAGAGAGAGAGAGAGAGAGAGAGAGAGAGAGAGAGAGAGAGAGAGAGAGAGAGATAGATAGATAGATAGATAGATAGATAGATAGATAGATAGATAGATAGATAGATAGATAGATAGATAGATAGATAGATAGATAGATAGATAGATAGATAGATAGATAGATGGATAGATGGATGGATGGATGGATGGATGGATGGATGGATGGATGGATGGATGGATGGATTGGATGGTTGTTTATAGAATAGAATAGAATAGAATATACCTTTATTTGTTACAAAATGGGTTAACATATTGTGACAACGAAATTGGGCATGACACTCCAGTTTCACACATTCACAGTGAGGTAAAAAGCCAAGAAGATGAAGGAACAGAGAAGATAAGGTTATGAAACAAGGAGGATAAGGCTATAGTTATAATTTACATGATATTTACACAAGAAATGTCGGCATGTAGGATGTTACATACAGTTGGTATCGTAATACAGTTGGTATTATTAACAGATTAACAGGATGGCCTCGGGGTGCTGTGTTGTAGTTTAGCCACAGCGAAGTGGATGACGTCACACGCTAGCTAGTCCAAAAGTTCGACGTCCCTGCAGCAAATGGAAATCTTTGTGCCCAGGGATACACCGACTCATGTTAGCAAGTCCACCTCCTCTCCGCTTCCCGCAGGCTTTCATGTCTCTGTCTAACAGCCCTGAAGCCGGATAGTTCCGGGTAGCTCCGGGTAGCGCCACGTTTGCGTCCGGGATGTTAGACGTGAGCCACGTTTCCGTAAAACACAGCAAACTGCACTTCCTGTGCGCTTTGATGTTTTTCACCAGCACAGCCAGTTCGTCGGTCTTATTTGGTAGACAGTTCACATTTACCATGATTACGGACGGTACCGAAGACTTATAACGCCGCTAGCCGCTTAGCTAGCTCCGGCTCTGTATCCACGATAGGGCCCCCTAATCACGCCGGCACGAGAATTCTTCAGGGCAAGGAGTTGATTCCTCGAATAAACGCATTTTTGTGCGTTAAAACCCATAACGATAGAATAGAAAGAAATCCAAAGTGTAGTTGTCAAACGGGACGAAGAACACCGAAGATAGAAGCAGACACTTTAAACAATAATTCACAAAAAGTGCGAAATATAACGGAGCTGCTGGAAAGGCTGCCGCTTGCGGCGGCGCAGCTTTGATCTATCGTTATAGTTATTATACAAAAGAACAACAAAATTGGAGGCCTCCTCCTTTCAGAAAGTGATTTAGAGAGCGGCTGGCTAGCTGCACAATTGCATCAAGTATTGAGTAGAGCCAGGTCTTCGTGATCCATACAATACAAACGTCTCAAACGTAGAGGTTTGCGACAAGTCGTAGCTCCCGGTATTCCGTTTCACTGAAAATGGATCTGACACTGATGAGATACAGGGAGGGGTGGCTTAATAGAGTTGTTAGCTTAGTTGTAGCAGTAGGTTTGACCTGCAACATCGCAACTGGGTTCTCTCCTGACGCAACGTCAGTTGTTTCCCGAACCAGATAATAATCCACATAGCACTTGCTGGTGATCAGTATTTCTTTGCATTTCTCTGACTTTCCTCAGAGCCCGATTCAATTGATGAATCTCTTCTGAATGTAAATAGTCGCTAAAAAACTATTTGTCATTATTTTGGGGGGGTGGACCGACGCTTTGACTAGTGCGCCCATCCTGCTCAAAGCAAAGCATAGAGTCACACCCACCCAAGACACAAAACCCTCCCTAACCGACCCGGTGATGGCATTTGCTGTGTTATGTCTACTCAGAACACAATGCAGTACACCTTAATATCAATGACAATAAAGACAATTCAATTCAAAAGCTGCAAGGCAGTGAAGCAGAGCTAACCGAGGCGCCTCAGTGTTAGTAGTTAAGGTCCATGAAATTGGCATTAACATCAACTGCTAAGGTGGTGTACATATTTTAAATGGGGGCGACAGTAGCTCAGAAGGTAAAAGCGCTCGTCTTGAGATGAAGAGGTTGCAGGTTCGATTCCCGGCACCTCTGTGTTATATGTCAAAGTGTCCTAGGGCAAGACACTGAATCCCTAATGCCCCAGATAAGCAGGTAGTGACCTTCCATGGCTGACGCTGCTATCGGTGTGTGAGTGTGTGTGAATGGGTAAGTGTGAAGCACATTGTAAAGTGCATTGGTAGGACTTGAAAAGCCTTATATAAATGCAGCCCCTTTACATTTACATTATCCAAAATATTAATGAAATGTGTTCCGGAACAACGTTAAACACACAAAATACTGATACAATGTGAACCTAAACAATGATATTTTTTAGATGTGTAGATAATAAAGATCAAAGATAAGAAATATTTAAATATAAAACAATATAAAACACTTTACTGAGCAGTGGTTCAGACACTCGAACACTCTTCTCGGATTTCACAATCATTTCCTTCTTTGACTCGTTCTTCTCACAGTTTTTCTTTTCCTTTCTTGGGACTCATTATTAAGTGTAAAAAGAGCCAATACAATGCATTGAATCACAGTAAATTCTCAACGAGGGTTGTTGAACTGACGATCTAGCCAAAATGACTGCTTATTTTACTTGGCCATGAGTTCATTTGTAATGTTTTTGTTCAAATACTGATTTTTTTGAAAACAGTCAGTAAAATACTGAGGTAACACTGTATATGCTTTTACCATTGTCCAGCATGAGCAACAAATGCCATCCATTGGCAGCAAAATGAGTATAGAAGAGCATTTATATTATTAAAAAAAATAATTTCTCTTGCAATCAAATTTGACTGGATTCTACTGACCTTTTCCTCTGGTGTACTCGCTCTCCCCTCGGCCCCGCTGCCGTCTCTGGGCTGCATCTCCAGCAATGTGCGGAAAAGCGTCTCCGAGTTTTGGGTGAGGAAGCCGATCTCGGCGTTAGGGTGGAGGCCGTACAGGTATGGCGACTCGGCGGGGAGCATTTCGTCAATGTACTGTTAGAAAAAAATATATGTACGTAGAAATATATGATATACAGTATATCTATATATGAGTGGTAGGTTGATTGGTGACTCCACATCGTCCCTATGTATGGGCAAGGTTGGGTAGGGTTACTTTAACTTGATTACCGTATTTTCCGCACTATAAGGCACACCGGGTTATAGGGCGCACCCCGAAAAAATACTTTTTGGTCCTATTTTTGACATACATAAGACACACCGGATTATAAGGCGCTACAATGGGAATGTCGACAAAACAGTCAGATAGTTCAGTCCAACTTATTACCCCCTTAACATTCCCAAAGCTTGCAAAGACGCAAATACGTGTCGAGAACACGTGCGGATGCGGTGTCCGTACGATGTCACTCAAATGCATCGTTCCATCATTCGAAAAGTTAAAGTCTTGGGATTCAAGAAATGCCAACCATTCCTTAGAATCTATTTTCTTTTTCGCTCGCAACTTTACTGTGCATATGACGATAAACACTTGGAATTGAGTTTAATTTAAAAATAGACACTCCATTCCATCCATTATCTGCACCGTTTATCACAGAAACATTGAATTCCGTCTGAAACAAGATACAGGGACAATATAAAACCCGGAATAGCTCACCGAAGTCGTTGTGTTCATAATAATGTGCAGCCAATGTCTTCTTATATCCGTGAGGGTAGTAAATCCAGGAGAATAGAATATTTTCAAATACAGAATAGAAAAAAATGCTTTCTCTATGCCGTCAGCCAGGTGCCATAAACATTCATCTTTTTCGGCCAATTGCAGGCTTTGTGTTGCCGTTTAAGCCAATGCCAGCCTGTAAATGATAAAAATGATCCGCCCCTTGACCTCCAAATAACTTTAGCCAATAGTGATCGATTCAACTGATGATTCACACATCTTTTTTGGCCAATTGCAGGCTTTGTGTTGCCGTTTAAGCCAATGGCAGCCTGTAAATGATAAAAAGTATCCGCCCCTTGACCTCCGAATAACTTTAGCCAATAGTGATCGATTCAAATGATGATTGACACATTGGTTAGCCAATGAAACGCCGGTAAATAAATCCCAGCATACACCGCGTACTACTTGGCGTTCGGGGGAAAATCTAGTCGGCGGCTGCAAGTTAGTTGGAAATCTTTGCAATTTTAAAATTGATCCATAAATAAGGCGGACTGTATTATAAGGCGCAAGGTCAGCTTTTGAAAAAAATAAAGGCTTTTAGGTGCGCCTTATGGTGCGGAAAATACAGTACTTTCAATTACTTTTGGAATACTCCAATACCAAATATGCTAATAAAAGACAAAAGAAACTAAATATGAATAAAATTATGACTCACAACACGTGGTAAGCCTTCTCTCCTGGCTTTGATCTCTTTGATCTCCGGCAAAACTAACATAAAATGCGACAGAAACAAAATGAGAATAAATCCAAACAGCTTGCCAACATCATTTTTGCCGTTCCATGTATTCCCAAACCTGCACAAAATTTTGTAATTTTATTAATATTTAGTTTCTTTTGTCTTTTATTAGCATATTTGGTATTGGAGTAATCCAAAAGTAATTGAAAGTAATCCAGTTAAAGTAACCCTACCCAACCCTGTGTATGGGTGGATATGTAAATGGTCGTATGTCTAAGTGTACCATGTGGTTGGCTAGCAATAAGTCCAGGGTGTCTCCCATCCACTGATCGATATCATATGGGATTGGATCCATTACCCCCTAGTGGGGATAAGTGGTTTGGAAAATAAAGGTATGAATTTTAAACTAGGGTTGAGCATTTCCGTCGGGGTTATTCAACTATAGAGTGACTAACCTAAAAGAGAGTGGAATGTCTTTCAAGCAAAGTTGTTGATTCAGCAAAACTAACAATTCTGAGTCTTTGGGCAGTTTTCCCACCTGGGGTAACATACCCGACTGCCAGTAAAAGATGGTGTTGAATATTCAATATTGTTCTGCTCTGGGAAAGTGGAATGTCTTTTTGGGAAGAATGCTCATTGGACAGAACTGACAGGGCTGAGTCAGTGTTTTGGGCATTTTTCACATCTAGGGTAACCTACCAGAGTACTTGTGAAAGATGTTGGTTATATCTAAAGCCCTTCCCCTTTTCTTAGTAGGACAGATTCATCTCAAGTGAATACATTATCACCACCCTTGGTTTGCTCTCGGGTGAAAATGAATAAATGCTGTTTATCACCATTGATACGTTTATTCTATCTTTAAAATTGGACACCTGCAAAGGAGATTTCCAATTATTTTGCAATGTTGTTCACTGGTTTAAATATGATGCACTGTTTACATCATTGTCACTATCAGCCAATCATGTTGCTCTTCTTTTATTTCCACACAATGCAGTTTTAAGGTGCAACATCCCAGGTCTGTAGCTTTTTGAGAAATGAATACTTAATATTATTCTAATTACTATATTTTCAATTGTATATTTTGTTAGCTGGAGTACAACCCTAATTTTGATGTACCAACACAATGCCAATAAACCTGATTCTGATCATTGAATCATTGAGACCCCACGATATCTTGCATGGGGCTCCACTCCGATTGAGATTGACTGTCATAGTTAGCTTCTTCCATTTTCTAATGATTTCTCCAACAGTGGACCTTTTGTCACCAAGCTGCTTGGCAATTTTTCCGTAGCCCTTTACAGCCTTGTGGAGGTGCACAATTTTGTCTCTGGTGTCTTTGGAAAGCTCTTTGGTGTTTGCCATGTTACAAGTTCAAGTCTTGATTGTATGGGGTGGACAGGCGTCTTTATGCAGCTAACCACCTCAAACTGGTTTATCTGATTCAGAAGGATACATGGAGTGCAGGGGGACTTTTAAAGAGCGGACTCAGAATTCTAGATGATACTCAGGTGTTCAAATACTTATTTGCAGCTGTATCACACACATAAATCGTTAAAAAGTCCTGCATTGTGATTTCTGGATTTTTCTTTTTAGTTTATCTCTCTCACAGTGGACATCACCTACGATGACAATTTCAAACCCCTCCAGTATTTACAAGAGGGAGGATTATCAAACTAGCAGGGTGTACAAATATGTATTTTCTTCACTATATTTATACACCTTGAAATCATTATAATGGTTCACAAGAACCAAGTCCGCACACTTTTGATTTTTGAAGTGTTTTCTCTCAACTCATCACCGACAAAGGAAGAAAGCCGGTCGTAAATAAAATATGCTTGAGAATTCAATCACTTGATGAGCAGCTAATGAGCCGAGGATTAAAATAAACAAACAACATTTCCCATCTGCTTGTCGGCGATGATGATCAATATGTTTTTAGTCCGATACAACATGAAAAATACATCAAAAAATAAAATAAACTAATCTCCGAGTTGTCTGCTTTTAATCGTATTCCATTGAAATAGTTGTTAAACAAACAGGCACTTTGTTGTCCGATTGCTTTGCTGACAACTTTGTCGTGTTTTGCTGATTGCACATTTTTGTTGCGCATTGAAGGTAAAAATGCCGGGTGGCAATTTTTCTGTCCGGTGTCTCTTTCATTTTTTTTTTTTTATAAGTTTGTTCCAGATGGCAGCTTGGTGGCGGTCGACCCGTTAATAAATTTTATATTTTTATAGCGTCTTTACGGGCAACGGTTGACAAAATGACCCGGCTGTGGTCAGACGTGACCTTGTTGTTTGGGCGTGAGAAATAAACCATCAGAGTAGGATCTGATATTAAAGGGACAGGGTGTGTTACTGAGCACCCCCTAGTGGTAAAAAAAACTGTTAGCACAATTAATTAGAGGAGATAAGTAGTTTTAGGTGAGAAAAATGTAATATGGGGGCGGCAGAAGCTCAGGAGGTAGAGCGCTCGTCTTGGGATCAAGGGATCCCAGTTCGAATCCCGGCTCGTCCGTGTTACATATCGAAGTGTCCTTGGGTAAGACACTGAACCCCTAATAAGCAGGTTAACGCCTTACATGGCTGCAAGGCCGCTATTGGGAAATGTGGAGCACATTGTAAAGCGCTTTGGGATGTCATTGACTTGAAAAGCGCTATAGAAATGCAGATCATTTCATTTCATAATATAGTGTTTATTGCAGATTACATATTGACTAATGTATTTGTTTACTGCAACTTCGTTTTTTTATTTATTATTTTACTTTTTATATGTTTTTTTTTTATCTTTATTTGTTTCTTTCCCGCTTTTTTAATTGAATGTTTAAAAAGGAAAAAAACACAAAAAAATTTGGTTACATAAAAAAAGAAAATCATGAAAATAATAAACACAAATACAGTAACCATGATATAAATGCATTTTTTTTAAATTGTCAAGTCGTTAAATTTGCTTTTATTTAACAAAACACGGTCTTTGACCAGAGGGAGCTGACATTATTTTCTGACATCTTGCTGTTATGGGTACTGGAAGACCTCCAAAAAGCTGCACAAAAATAAACACATTTTAAAAAAAAAATCAAAATAATTTTTGGTTACTTTGAGTCTCCGTGATTCATATTCTTCTTTGTTCTTTCCGGACTTGTTTTCAGTTACATTACACAATACAGCAACCTCTAGTGGTCAAACACTGCACACTGACGCTTTAATAATTAAAAAAAAAAGGTTTTGTCTAATAAGCAGATTGATTCTTAGCAAGTCGAGTTAAAAACAATATTTGACGTCTATAGTAGGTAATGGTTAAAAATGAGTTTTGTTGCTGAAACATATGGCAAAAAAATTAAAACTCTCCCCGACATTTTTGCTTATATTTTTTTCAGCTTTCAATATTTCAAAATTCTATTATTTCAGGAAAAAAATGTTCAAATATTATTTTCTAGCAGTGAACAAGTTACTTAAATGGATTTTTATTTTAGGAATCAACCTGGTGATAATGTGACAGTGTGTAATAATTCCCCACCAGAGGTCATTATATCTTAGAATGGAGGTGAAAAATATATTTAAAAAAAATAAATAAATATGGATATTAGGATAGGCAATATTTAAAAATTAGTGGCCTATTTTCAGCTGTAAGCAAGGATTAATTTTAGCTGGCGACAACAGCAAGATACAGAGCGAACTGGATATTTCTGGAGCAGTTGAAAAGAGGAAATAACTGGAGTTGGTCATAGCTAGTGTAAGTAGCCAACTAGTGGCGAAAGCTCAGGACGAAGAAACTTTATTTACACGTGAAAGCAAAAAATAACAATAATGGCTGGTAGTGAGCCATAGGTCTCAGCCAAGTGGTTAACATGAGTGGATAGAGAAGGACACAGTAGAAAAAAGGCACTAAATCACAGTTTTGGTGACAATAACATTTAGGCCTCATTAAGTGCTTAAAGCAACACCGGCAGTGTTCCCTCTAAGGTGCGCACGCACAAAAATGTGGGCTCAAAATTACTATTTAGGAAGCGACTCGAGTCAAAGTTACAGCGCATGAAGGTAAAAATACACGGGTTCCCCTGACGTTGTGTCCTAAATGCGGTATTTTGAAGTCGAGTCGAAGGAGAACGAAGTTGAGTAGTTAGTAGAGTTTGTCGGGGAAGCGGCTTCTTCCGCTCGGCTCACTAAAAGGAACCGGCTCTTTCGGGTCCTAAACGGCTCTGCAGGTTGTTTTTACTTCTTTAATCCCAACATGGCCACATATTATGTAAAATTGTGCACAAAATGACTTAAAACAAGGGGGGATAGAACAAAATGGAAAAAAAATACCAAAATGAAAAATTAGTGAAAAGCTGAGAAAAAAGAAACAACATGAAGAGAAAAAAAGAGGGGAAAAATGAGAAAAAAGCCAGAAAAAAAGAAAAGAAAGAAACGTAGGAAAAGAGTAAATAGAGAACAAAAAGAAAAAAAGTAACAGCTCGGAAAAAATAAACACAATGAGACTTTTTTTAAAGGTTTTTTTTTAAAAAGTAGAAAAAAAAACACGGAAAAAAAGAAAAAGTTTGTGTTGCATTCAAATAATTTCCAATGATATCAAGTGAATCTTGTTGCCAACATTGTACTTCCACTAAAAAAATGTGATTAATTACAGTTCTGTATCTTGCAACCGACTAAATAAGCCCCCCCAAAAATGTTAATATTATGCGACGAAATATATCAGGAAAAAAAAAGAAATGGAAATCTAAGAACAAACAACGTTTGTAGGCCGTACAAGCTTTGCAATAGTACATGAGTCAATTCATTCAAAAGAGAAAAACAATTTTGCATTGCCGGAAACTCAACAAAATGTAACTTGATGTCAAGTTTTGGACATGTTTGATAATGAATTGTTTTGCCACACTTGGGATTATGGTTGCTCCCTGTTGTTTCAAGCGTTGCTCACCGACTTTGTGTGAACGCTCAGACCCGTGGAAAATTACAGGGAATATTGAACACCGGTACCAGATACCTTCATAAAACATTCAGGCTTCCGTAGTTGTAACATGGCCGCCAAAGGTATCGTGCGTCTTAAGTTTCTAAACTTACGACTTATATTTTTGAGATAATACATGTGTATGTGTTTATTATTTGAACGGATAGTGTTTTATTTAAACAAATTACCGTCTTTTCCGCACTATAAGGCGCACCGGGTTATAGGGCGCACCCCGAAAAAATAGTTTTTGGTCCTATTTTTGACATACATAAGACGCACCGGATTATAAGGCGCTACAATGGGAACGTGGACAAAACAGATAGTTCAGTCCAACTTATTACCCCCTTAACATTCCGAAAGCTTGCAAAGACGCAAATACGTGTCGAGAACACGTGCGGATGCGGTGTCCGTACGATGTCACTCAAATGCATCGTTCCATCATTCGGAAAGTTAAAGTCTTGGGATTCAAGAAATGCCAACCATTCCTTAGTATCTATTTTCTTTTTCGCTCGCAACTTTACCGTGCATATGACAATAAACACTTGGAATTGACTTTAATTTAAAAATAGATACTCCATTCCATCCATTATCTGCACCGCTTATCACAGAAACATCGAGTTCAGTCTGAAACAAGATACAGGGACAATATAAAACCCGGAGTAGCTCACCGAAGTCGTTGTGTTCATAATAATGTTCAGCCAATGTCCTCTTATATCCGTGAAGGTAGTAAATCCAGGAGAATACAATATTTACAAATACAGAATAGAAAAAAATGCTTTCTCTATGCCGTCAGCCACGTGCTATACACAGTCATCTTTTTTGGCCAATTGCAGGCTTTGTTTCGCCGTTTAAGCCAATGCCAACCTGTAAATGATAAAAAGGATCCGTCCCTTGACCTCAGAATAACTTTAGCCAATAGTGATCGATTCAACTGATGATTGACACATCTTTTTCGGCCAATTGCAGGCTTTGTTTTGCCGTTTAAGCCAATGCCAGCCTGTAAATGATAAAAAGGATCCGCCCCTTGACCTCCGAATAACTTTAGCCAATAGTGATCGATTCAAATGATGATTGACACATTGGTTAGCCAATGAAACGCCGGTAAATAAATCCCAGCATACACCGCGTACTACTTGGCCTTCGGGGGAAAATCTAGTCGGCGGCTGCAAGTTAGTTGGAAAACTTGGCAATTTTAAAATTGATCCATAAATAAGGCGCATGGTCAGCTTTTGAAAAAAATAAAGGCTTTTAGGTGCGCCTTATAGTGTGGAAAATACGGTAAGTATTTTCACACCACTGGGGATCGCTGTATAACACACACCAAGGCCTAACACTTATCAGTATCCAAGAAACTCGAAAAAGTTCTGTTCTCCCTTGTTTTAAAATATGCAAGCACACATTTTCGGATGACTTTGGAGTACTATCTGGGAAAAACGTTACAAAGAAGTCATTATGCAGTCATTCCAATGCAAAAGCTTATGAAAAAAAAATATTCTGAATTACTCAGATAGTAAAAAAAAAAGGTTGAGTGACACTTTGAGAATTCTTTTTTTTGCAGAACTGTTCTCTTTTATAGCCTTCGATATACGGAAAAAAGACCACATACAATAGGAAGAGACTTAATTAAAGTCCAACTATTGTCTTTTATGCCAGTGGTCCGCAATATTTTCTGGCTTT